>NW_020691706.1:0-5994 GCF_002925995.2 Terrapene triunguis
ACCGACAAACTAACATCAGCGTTCTCTCTGCAGCCAACTTCAGCAGTGTAGAAGCACAGGTCATGAAACACCAACTCCGCTGGGCTGGCCACTCTATACGTAGCCCTGACACTCGCCTCCTGAAGCAAGTACTCTTCTCTCAGCTAAGTCAAGGAAGAAGGGCTCGCAAAGGGCAGTGGAAGTGCTTCAAAGACATACTGGAAGTACATCTTAAAAAGGGAGGCATCAACCCAACAAACTGGGAGGACTCAGCACGGAACAGAACACAGTGGCGCCACCCCGTACACCAAGCCACAACCCACTTTGAGGAGAACAGACGTGCTCATGAGACAGAGAAGCGACAAAGGAGGAAAGAAAGGGCACAACACTCCAGCCAACAACTATGTCTCCTCCAAGATTACATCTGTCACTTCTGTGGGAAAATCTTCAGGGCACGAATTGGGCTCCTCAGCCACCTAAAAATCCATCAATGAACCCCCTTGACAGACATCATCCTTGTATCGAGGGATAGCTGAAGAAGACCTGGCTTTTATTATAATGAATACATTATTTAAAACTTTTCTGTCAATGAATAAACTGTACTTTGGCCTTGTGTTTCATATTCATGAATGCAAAGAGCCTTATTAATAATTTGTCAAACAAACTATCGTATGAGTAGAATATTTTGTCTTATTTAAAATAAATTAGTGATGATTTGTGTCAGAGAAATCTTTTGCATGACTAAAATATGTTTTCGTCTTTTAAAATAAATTGTTTAACCCCCCCTTATTATTGGTCATTTTTTTTCTTTCAACCTTGTCTTGACATCTTAAGTACATTTTTGTGGCCATTTCACTTGTGAAAAAGGTTGTTTTGACATGGGTACAAAAATATTGCATTGGCATATTTTGCTGCCACTGCACTACATCATATCCTACCTAGATAAGTACCAAAGGAGACTTCAATCCAAGTACTGTACTTGTTACTTTTTCTAAGATGGTTACTATGTAGCCAAAAATTTCCAGCCTAGATCCCCAGTCTATTACTCCTGGATCCTCAGCTGGTGTAAATCTATGTAGCTACATTAGAATAATAGGAGCTATGTCCATTTACATCAGCTGAGGATTTGACCTCCCATTTAAGACAGTTCCATTATATGGGTGAAATTCATCTCTGCTCAAAGGCCCAAGAAAAGGCTTGTCCATCACTGAAATACCACTTAAATTCCATTTCAAAATGAGGCATAAGTGATGCCTAGGCTTTGTGTGGGTCCTCTGTTCAGGGCTGAATTTAACCCTGTGTACAAAAAGATCACACCTACTTCCCCACACCATCTCCAGCACCAGCCAGAGACATTTCTCTATACTCGTTTAAATCCTTTAGGACAGTGGTTCCCAAACTTGTTCTGCCACTTGTGCAGGGAAAGCCCCTGGCGGGCCAGGCCGGTTTGTTTACCTGCCGCGTCTGCAGGTTCAGCCGATCGCGGCTCCAAGTGGCCGCATTTCTCTGCTCCAGGCCAATGGGAGCTGCTGGAAGCGGCGGCCAGTACATCCCTTGGCCGGCGCCGCTTCGGCCAAACCTGCAGACGCGGCAGGTAAATAAACCGGCCCGGCCCGCCAGGGGCTTTCCCTGCACAAGCAGTGGAACAAGTTTGGGAACCACTGCGCTGGGATGTCCTTAGTTGAAACTAAAATATTGTAATATGTCTGCTCATTTTTCTTCTTGAAATCCTTTACTCAAGCAAAATATCTGGGGCGAAATGCTTGTCTAATAAAGTCAATAGCAAAACTCCCATTGACTTCCCTGGGATCAGGATTTCACCCCTGCTGTTTTCACTGAGAAGTTTACCTCAGTACGGTATTCACAGCTTGTCTCAGTATCAAGGACTCATTTTCTAAGCTACTACTATAACAGATGTGGTATTGCTGAGGAAGCACCAAGTATCAATTTTCAGTGAATTGCTTCTAATAAAATATTACATTATGAACATAACAAAAGAAAATGGCTTTAGTTTCTCACTGAGTCCTCAAGCTCTCTATCTCTCGTATTTCTCTCACCTACCTCCTGTTGCATCTGAACTTCCTGCTGGATATATGCATGGCAGTTGTCCTGTAATGCTGCCCTTACTCAGACAAAATTCCCAGTGCTCTCTATTCAGCTTTTTATGTTCTTCCACAAGAGACTCAAGAAACAACTTTTCTCTGAGAATATTTATTTTTACTAATCTGAAGGTGGACAATGATATTGTATGCAGTGTTGTAGCCAGGTTGGTCACAGGATGTGAGAGAAGAGGTTGGAGATGTAATATTTCTTCAACAAACTTCTGGTGGTGGAAGGTACAAACTTTTGAGCTACACAAAACTCTTCTTAAGGTCTGGGGATTGTATTTACTTGACATACTAGAGTTGAAGTGGCTTCTAAATGTTACCATGGTATTTCTGAAATGTGTTTATAATGTCTTTATTTTCAAGTAAATTTTGCAATGATCTGGGAATAAATTACTAATAATGACATTATGATTATCAATATTTTAATAAATGTGACTCAAACTGCCTATGTCCTTAGATAATCATCACCTTTCAGGAGATGCTTAGCACTTCTTTCATCTCAAGTCACATAGTATTGTTCCTACTACTATATAAAAAGTCAGTCATTCAAAAAATACTTCTAGTGCAAAGAATGAATATTCACAATTGCTCAAAACACCTGTTTTGCATGCAGATCCAGACATTCACATCAGCCATTTGAATGAGTTTCCATGCATAAATTAACAGAAGTGTATGTACATGGCCAAATCAAAAGAATTAATACAAATGTTAGTCAATAATTTTTCTCACTATTCCCTAGTTCTACACAGAAGTGAGCTTATCTACATCGGAACCCAGGTGCCTGATTTCTCTCTAAAATGATATTGTGAAATTTTGAATGTCATGGAAATGCAGATGAACTCTCTCTTTATCTGAGAATATTTATTTTTACTAATCTGTCACTCAGGCCATTTCTCTCTTTCTCTGTCTGCAAGAATTTCTGAACTTTTGTCACCATAATATCTTGCTGTTGTATCTAGGTCATGTTCTGAGGGTGTTCCTAAGATACTTGTTGGAATGATGGGTTCTAGAATTTAAGAAACACAAAATAATTGTGTGTGTGTATATCTATGTGTCTGTGTGTATATCTATGTGTATGTGTATATATATATATACGTATGTATGTATGTTTGATGGCACTTTGAGAGAGTAAGGACATTTGCTTTCCTAATGAATTCAAAATCCCATATAGTCTTGCAAGCAATTAAAAATATGCTTTCTAACAGCCTCGAGGTACTATGCAACTGACACGCCTGGCAGGTTTCCTGTCAGTTTGCCGAACCTGATACAAGAGCAGGTAGTCCCAAGTTTACACAGCTCTAGTTTTATAACTCCCAGAATCCCTCTTTACAAGAGAGATCTATGTGTGTATTCACTCTAACAGCTTTAAGAGTTTGAACAGCTGCTGCTCTTAAGTCATTCCCATCTCATATCATTATTTATAAATGCTCTGAAACACACTGCATAAGTCATTGTCAGTGTATTTATGCAAAAAGAAAAAAACATCTACTAAATGCCCCCAATAGTGAATATTCATTTTAAATGTAGTGCCCTCAACACACCTAGGGTGTGAATTAGAATAATCCTGCACAGTACATATTGATTTGCAGTGAAATAGTGATATATTCTGTATGCAAGCTAAGTAATGAAAATGCATGAGCTGAAAACAATTATCCCTCTATGAGGATTTCCTGTAAGACAGAAATATTTGTTGACCCAAGATTAGAACAGCAAACCCATTAAGTAAATTAATAACCCAAATAATTTAAGATTCCCAAGATTTCTGGTAGGAGTTTTAAACAAAAGATATATTACTTCTGTCAACATTCATGCTCCTGCTCTGTTTGTATGTTTTTCTGAGAAACTACAATCTTTTCAAGGCACGAGGCAAAGCAGATGGTCAGATTTATCAGAATCAAACTAATGTAAACTGCATAATGACACCTCAAGCTGAATTCCAGACTGTTGTGACTTGAAGAGAGAAGGCCCTTCTCTACTCTGTTTCACCAGTGTAAATCATTCTACAGCAATGCCATTGAGCTCAATGGAGTTACTCAAGATTTACATTGGTGTAAATGAGGGCAGAATTTGGCACAGAATATTGGAGAATAAATGGGCCAAAATTGTTTTTGTGCTGAGAATACTTAAGACTGTGTAACTGAAATCTGAAGGCTGGATTCTCCTGTTTGCTTTCATGAGAGAGGGAAAGTAAAAACCTTCTGATAATTGGCTGAGAAGGTGAACAAGGGGGAGCACTGTCTCTAGGTATTCTCCCTCTCTCCCTAGGACTCTAGGTATGTTACTCCATCTCCTTGGGTTGGAGCCTCTGGTGAAAGGAGGATGGGTACACTCCATGGGATCGTCCCCATTGAACCTCATGGGTAATATTTGCATAAGGATCAGTGTTCTCTTACCTCTCAGTGACACCCCTCCCCACTCTATTAGACGGGGAGTTTGGGGGCATAAAAGGCAAGTTGCCATGCCGGTAAGGAATGATCAGAGAGCAACGCAGAGGCACAGATTCTCCAGATAGCTCTGCCCTCTGAGAACTTCCTGCAATCTGTGTGATTAGGGGCTCAACCCCTTGGAGAAGGTTTGGGGAGGAAGGTGGGAAGTTTCTTGTCTCTTAGGAAAGCTTTTGCCATCTAGTGGGAAGATCTGGCAAGTAAAAGGAAGGCCTACTGCTGGGTTTGGGAAATCAGGGTGCTGTTAATCTCTGCCACTGACTTGTTGTGTAGAATCCAAACTTGCCTAACGCTAGACTCCTACATCTACATTTAGCATCTGAAAACAAGTGGCCTGTTTTTCAGAGGTATCCAGGACCCATAAATTCCATTGAAGCCAATTCACCCTGCAGGAAAAGTTTAATTTTTATACTCTGACCCGTTTTAATATATTTTATTTCATATTATTGGGTTCAAATACAGCTGCCCTGACTCTGACTTCACAGGGAAGCTTACCTGTGTAAGGAATATGTAGGGACTTTAGTATCTGGCCTTATATTTTATAAGTATTTGATTCAGAAGTGTCTTGTTTTCCCATGTGATGCACTAGAAAACACAGTATTATATTTATTCCTCTCACATAGAGCACTTTTCTTCAGTAGATCTCAGAGCTTTAAAAGAAGGTCAGTGTCATTATGCATGGGGAAACTGAGACATGGACAGGTTAAATGACTTTCCCTGGGTCTCCTGAGTCCCCGGCTAGTACTTTATTCACTAGACCCCACTGCTTGCCATATGGCTGCTTCTAGTAAACCTCTCCAGTTGGAATGAATTTTCAAGACTTCCAAGAGCTGTTTGGAGCTCTTTAAGAACCCACCAATTAAATCAAACGCAATGTATCATCCTTGTGCAAGTACAGAGCACAGATGTAGCAGGTGTTCTATGTAAAGTGTTAAATGTTACTTCACATAGGAGACAAATCCCAGATTCTTAAATTTCTCATGATTCTTCAGATACATGATTTAGACCTGATCATAAAACTGTTTAGAGCTATTGTGGACTTAATTGTGGGGTAGTCACTGCTATTTTAGTGAGTTTTCCTGAAAATATGAGCTGAGACTCACAGTGACTTGCTGTGTGACCTTAGGTAATTCATTTAATTGCTCTGTGCTTCCATTTCCTCTCCCATCCTTTGTCTTTTTTGGGATAAGCTGTTTGGAGCAGGGACTGTCTCTGTCCAAGTGTATGTAAAGCACCTAGCACAATAGGGCCTTTATGTTGGTTGGGGCCTTTAAGATTACCATAATATAAAATCATATTCTTTGTTCAATTTTCTCATTCATCTCCCCCTCCCACCCACCACTGAAAAACCTGGGAAATATGTACATCTTCTAACGTGTCCAGATGATTATCAAACATTGATGAAAGTGGGCTGAGGTTTGGTGGAGTTCAATTGGAAGATTGGACATGTGTCTAAAAGCACT
>NW_020691707.1:0-11944 GCF_002925995.2 Terrapene triunguis
TAAAGAGTTACAACCAGAGCTTTCACAGAACTATACATACCAGACCCACTGATGTTAAACCTTCAAATTCTCTGAAGGTATGGAAAACGGTTTACAGAGATGGTTTTAAAATAAAACCAGTTGTTGCCCCTTTTAGAAAAGGTGACCACGTAAGACTATCTAAAACCAAAGGAGCTTTTGAAAAAGGTTATGAACAGACGTATACCGATGAGATAGTCATAATGGATGAAGCTGTAACCAGGGGCCAGAGACCTGTATACCGATTAAAAGATTACAAGGGTGAGACAGTTACTGGATCTTTTTACCCTGAAGAATTACAAAAAGTAAACCCCAAACGAGACAGGATTTACAGGATTGAAAAAGTTCTAGCGGAGAAAGGAAAAGGGAGAAAAAAGCAGCTACTGGTGAAATGGTTGGGGTGGCCCGATAAGTTTAACAGCTGGGTGGAAGCTTCTCAACTCTGTGACATTTAGACACGAACAAAAACGATTTCTCCTGCAAAGACAGAGAGAGAGAGAGAGAAATGAGTGATGGTGGGTTTTACATTACTTTGCCCAGCAATGCCAGTTCTGCAGTTTTTCCCCAAAACACCAGCTCGAACTTTACAATACGGCTAATTAAGCCCTCGGATCTCCCGGGTGCCTGGGAGGTGGGGTTAGTGGAAATACAATACCCGCACAGCTGGAATACTATCAACAAAGACACCCCTTTCGAAATCATCTTTGGAGATATGACGTGGAATTTCATCCTACAACGAGGTTATTACTCGGCCACACCCAAATTACTGGATCATATGCACAGCACTGTGGCTCGTCATCCCGGACCCCCTGAGGTGGTCATGAACTACAACCCTGTGGGTAGAAAAGTTAGACTTAAATCTGCCGATTTTACATATATGTTTTCTGCCAGTGGGGAGCTAGCTAACATTCTGGGTTTGGGCCCCAAGCGCAGCATCCAAAAATTCCCCTTCTCAGCAAACATCACAGGGGGTTTTAACTCCTTGTATCTGAACACGGATATCGTAGAACACCAGTTTGTGGGGGACTTTTCTGTTCCCCTGTTACGCTGCGTCCCTGTCCGAGGAAGGAACAACAAGTTTGTTACCATCACCTACGATAAACCTCATTACGTCCCTGTCAGTAAACACCACATCGACACCATCACCATTGAAACAAAGACAGATCAGAACAGACGCGTCTCATTTCGCTTCGGCAAGGTGATCATCAAGCTGCATCTGCGTCCGCGGAGAGAGCGAGGTTTCTAAAAAGCAAAACACTATTATGGCAATCCTAAAAAATTACGGCCACCCCACCATCTACAGGAAGTATTACAAAGCCCAGGCTGGATATGCCCTTCCTGGATATCCTGAGGCACCCGTGATGTATGGAGCTGGTGTGGGTGGAATATTTCGTAGCCTCTTTCGAAAAGCCCTACCGCTTTTGAGGAGGGGGCTAGAGATTATTAAACCCCACGTAAAAACCGCCGCTCAGAACATAGCTAAAGACGTGGTAGGTCATGTCTCCCATGCTGTTCTGGAGAAGGTGGGGAATACAGTTTCACAGGCAGGATTGGGGCTGATGTACATTAAAAGGAGGAAGAGAAAGAGAAATGCGTCATACCCGCAACGCACAGGTCCCCCGAAACCCTTTAAAAGAAGAGCTTTGACACGCAGGGCTGGCCATAAGCGAAGGTCCAAGAGGAAGCCTGGGTGAAAGAGACATATTTTAATCAACATGGCTTTTGTTCACTGCGGGACTGAAGAGTGCACCAAATCCGAACTAGACTTGTTCCAAATAGCCCCTGCGCAGACCAGCATCGAGAAAAGCATCTACATCGAGGTGCTGCCTCTATGGGCTGTTTACGGAGTCTGCCCCCATTGACTTTTTTATAGCAGGGAATGGCATAGATTATATGGATTTAAACAACACGCTGCTGTACCTGTGTTGCAAGATTATAAAAGGAGACGGAACTGAACTTGCCCAGGACGCCGTGGTGGGCCTGGTGAATTACCCCATGGCCTCTATTTTCAGTCAGTTCGATGTCACGCTGGGAGACCGCCTCGTAAGCCAAAGCAACAACTGTTACCCTTACAGGGCCTTTATAGAATCGGTGCTCAATTACAGCGACAACACCCTCGCCACGCAATTTTCCACCAGCCTGTTTTACAAAGACGCTGCTGGACAACATGAAGAAATGGAGTTGGATGGCGGGAATCTAGGGTTTGTGAGGCGTGCAAAGCTGACGGCCCAGAGCAGAATGGTAGAGCTGCTGGGTCATCTACACAGCGACCTGTTTTTCCAAGAAAAACTTTTGTTGAACAGAATAGATGTGAAAATTAAACTGACGCGCAGTAAAGACTCTTTCTGTTTAATGGGCAGTGCGGCTGAATGCTTTAAACTGCACATTGTATCAGTGTCCCTTTTTGTGAAGAAAGTACAGGTGGCCCCGAGTATCCATCTGGGGCACGCGGAGGCCCTGCTTACCGCTAATGCTAAATACTCTGTGGACCGTGTGGGAATGAAAGTGTTTAGCATCCCCGTGAGCAGCAGGGTCAGTAACCAGGAGAACCTGTTCTTGGGACAGTTACCCAATATGCTTGTCCTAGGGTTTGTGGGTAATGATGCCTTTAGTGGAAGTTACGCTAAAAATCCCTTTCATTTTAAACATTATGATATTAATTTTGTGGCTTTGTATGTGGATGGTGAACAGATACCAACCAAGCTTCTGGAACCAGACTTCAAGGCAGGACACTGCATAAGAGAATACATGAATCCAGGGCCGGCTCTGGCTTTTTTGCCGCCCCAGGCAAAAAAGCCTCCCGCTGCCCCCCCACGGGGAGCACAGCAGGGGAGGGCACCGAGTCCGGCCGCAGCCCCACTCTCCCCGACCGGCCAGAGCGCCAGGGGAGGGCGGCCCCGCTCTCCCCGCCGGCCGGAGCGCCGGGGGAGGGCGGCGAGCCCGCCGCGGCCCCGCTCTTCCCTCCGGCCGGAGCGCCGGGGGGAGGGCGGAGAGCCCACCCGCGGCCCCGCTCTCCCCGCTGGCCGGAGTGCTGGGGGTGGGCGGCGAGCCCGCCGCCCAGCCCCGCTCTCCCCGGGCGGCCGGAGCGCCGGGGGAGGGCGGCAAGCCTGTCGCGGCCCCGCTCTCCCCAGGTGAGCGCTGCCCCCCTCCAGGTGCCGCCCCAAGCACATGCTTGGAGGGCTGGTGCCTGGAGCCGGCCCTGCATGAATCTGGTACAGATGGCTGGTAAACACATGAAAGATTGTTCTCTGTTAATCGACCGTGAGGAGTTTGCACAGGGTTACACCTTGTTTGCCTTTGACCTGTCTCCCAACCAGGAATGCGCCAATCACTATTCCCTGATTAAAACCGAGAACCTGAGAGCAGAAATACGTTTTGGGAAGGCTTTAAGGGTCACCGTCAATATGATCGTGTTTGGGGTTTTTGACAATGTCATAGAGATAAATCAGAGGAGAAACGTTCTGTTTGACTACATGTGAACATGGACACTGTGCTGCTCTCACGTGTCTTATCAACGGACCCTTACACGAAAAAGAATTTCTTAGATGTGTTCCCTTGCGACTGGCTCCCTGGAGGCAAGCTGTCTCAGAGACCCCTAGGTTTGGTGGTCAACACGCATCCACACAACCAACCGGGTCAACACTGGCTCGCCTTGTATCTGGCGGAGCGTAACCGTGGAGCGTTTTTTGACTCATATGGGCATCCCCCGAACAGTGTGTTGTTTCCTAAAAGCATTATGAAATTTTTAAACAAAAATGCCACAGACATTGTGTTTCACAATAGACACTTACAAGGCCCCACTCCGTCGCCTGCGGCAATCACTGCGTGTTTTTCTTACATCATCGTAGCAAGGGTTTATCTTTTGACCGGATTTTAAAATTGTATTCTAACGACTTAGTGCAAAACGACCGACGGTGATGAATTTTGTAAAAAATAAATTTAAATTCTTGGGCATGCCTAGCCTTGCTCAAAACATGTTTCAACAAGCCCAGATATGTGTATCTTGCAATGATTTTCATAGCCATGTTACCCAATAAAGCACTCCAGGTGAGGGGTTTAAAGACAACTGATATTTGGTGGGGTTTTTGTTCTTTTAAAAAACAAAACAAAAAAAACAATATTTTTTACACAGATCATTCTGATATTTTCCTCTGCCGGAGGGGGAGCCCTTAATTGCTCCAATTGGCGGCTGGGTACCAGGTATATTTTTTCTGCATACTCCATTATTCTTTTAAATGAAACCCTTTTATTACACCCTCGCCACGTAATTTTCCGCCGACCTGTTTTACAAAGACACAGCCGGACAACACGAAGAAATGGAGTTGGATGGAGGGAATCTAGGGCTGGATGAAGCAGCACTTCCAAGCTGCCTCTCCTTATATGCCCCTGGGCTCCATGGACTGGGTCAAGCAGCACTTTCAAACTGTTACCCTTATGTGTCCCAGATTCAGCACATCCCTATCCCCACTCTCACATCACAATTGTACTGGCAGTAACCTACTTGATGAGCAAACCCCACAGTATTTGGGGCACTGCCGGGATCTTTAGCTTAGGTAAAAGAAGACAAGTTATTTATTGAATAATAGTGATCACTACACAAGGAGAGCTAAACCAACATAACATACATAATTAAAGGTTAACACCTAAGGTAGAGAGGAAAACAGAGAGAGAGAGAGAGAGAGAAAGAAGGGGATCTCACCACTCCCTGAAGCTTGAACTGGTCAGGGTTCCCAGGGGATGGTGGTAGTTCAGGGTCCTGAGGGCAGGAGACAGGCAGAGCCCCCAGCACGATCAGTCAGGAGATGGAGTCCCAGTGGAACTGATGCAGAGCTTGGGTCTTGGGGAGGGTGAGTAGGGATTTTTGTAGAGAAAATACAATGGTTCAAGGAAGAACACTAGATTTGTTTATAGGTAAACTGATGACTCAAGGGTTTTTTTTAGGCTAGACCAGGGGTAGGCAACCTATGGCATGCATGCCAAAGGCGGCACATGAGCTGATTTTCAGTGGCACTCACAGTGCCCGGGTCCTGGCCACCGGTCCGAGGGGCTCTGCATTTTCATTTAATTTTAAATGAAGCTTCTTAAGCATTTAAAAAACCTTATTTACTTTACATACAACAATAGTTTAGTTCTATATTATAGACTTATAGAAAGAGACCTTCTAAAAAAATTAAAATGTATGACTGGCACGCAAAACCTTAAATTAGAGTGAATAAATGAAGACTCGGCACACCACTTCTGAAAGGTTGACGACCCCTGGGCTAGACAATAGGAGCTGATCACTCTTGGCTATGGGTGATGTTCTCTTCCAGGGAGCTCACAATGCAACTAGGCTGCTTCAGTATTTTGGAGATCAATCAAAGATTCCTTACTAGAATTAGTCTGATAACTGCTGAGCTGGGTGTGGGCAGGCATAGGTTCATTAACATCTGGAGCAGAGATTCCCATGATGCAGTGCATTCCTGCTTTTTCTGGTCCCAGAGTTCAGTGTGGTTCTCTGTTCTCCATTCTGTATGCAAATTGAAATGTCTCCCTGTCCCATCTTTCATGCAGATGAGGCTAGGGGAGTTGTCTTTGTTCTTCATTCTGTATGCTAATGGAGAGGTCTTAATCTCGTCACCCTTGTCAGGAGGGGTCTAGGTGTGTCTCCTATGTGCCCTTCACTGCTCTCTGCAAGTTTTTTCCTCTGATGGGTTTTGGTTTAAGCAGAGGCTGGTGGAGTGGGTGTATGTGTCTTTCATGAGTCAGACTGGATACTGCACCCTGGTTCCCCAAGAACACAGAGCTGACTGGTATCAAGTCCCCCCATTGATGGGGTGCTTGCGCTGACCGAGTATCCCCATCACATCCTTACACCGTGGTACCGGATCTGATCTTCCATCCATTGCAGCTGCCGCATCAGTCGTTGTATCCAATAAACCAGCAGAACCAGACCAGTTGCGAGTATAATTTGGAAACCAATGATCACCACAATGGGGTGAAGCATGAAATTCAAAAGACTTGTTGCACTGGGGCTCCACCCAAGCAAAGTCTCCCACCAGGCGTGATGGCCTGTGTTTTTACCTTAATAGCAATGAGACCCATTCCCAGTGAAATGGGGGAAACCTCCTTGTAGAGCTCAGGATAGGCTTTTAAATGTTGTACAGTCCATATAGGCACAGTAAACTTAATATCACAACTAACAATGGTGGTTACATTACAGAAACAGCAATTAACGTAAGGCACCATGGATTGGATCCAATGTCCATTAATCAATACAATATTACATCTTGTCCTTACACACACACATGCTTTACTAACATAGACAATACCAGACCCCTCTTCCTGGATAACATCGAAGGAACAGTGAGACTTATCCCCAGATTACCCATTCATCCCAACCCTTATGGCTAGTTCCAATCAAGGGAGCGCTTAGAGGTGCAATGTGAGAGATATTCATGCCCTCTAAGTGGCTTTGAACCTCCTTCTGGGAAGTCTGAGGTTGAAGAACCAAATGTTCTTGTTGATCGAATTTCAACACACGGGGTCCTGAAAGTGGGGCTCTTAAACGTCGGAGGGGAGCAAGGTTTGTAATCAGAGGGTCAACATTTAAAACTGTTTTTTTGTTGGTGATCCAATTCCACTCTGTACAAACTGGGCTCATGAAATCCCCCCGAAACGGCAATATGCCCATAGAATTTAAACCAAAATGCTGGCATGAGCTTGTCACAATGTGTGCCCTTTAATGGAACTACCCAGTCTGGGAGACCTTGCTGAATCAGGTCATGTCCAGCTAAAGTCCAGTTCAGCGGTTCCCAGTTTATGAGGAACCGTGTGATACTGTTTCCGATTGGCGTGATCAGAGACAGCTGCAGTTCATCTCCGGGTAACGGAGGTGTCTGAGTTCCAATGACAATGATGACACGTAGGGGCATGGTTGTTCCCCAAACAGCGGAGGAAACCAGGGCTACCCTGCACCTTCCACCACCCAGGAGGCTGTCACTGGGTGTGTTTGATGTTGTACGTCCCATTGGAGACCACAATGGCTTACAGAAGAATGGGATGGAGTCTGGGGGGGTCTTAGTCTCATAACAAAACTTGAGTGACTCTCCAGTGGCACTCTGCATGCAATTGGCAATGCTGTCCCAGGGGCAACCTGAGGAGGTGCCAACAGCGTAGAACTGGTAGTGGACAGCATCAGACTCCAGACACTTATGAACAGCAGGGTGCTGGTGCACCGGTGGGATATCAAGGCTCATGTATGGGACCTGTGAGGGGGCAGAGAAGAGAGAAAAACTTTCCACACTCCCCCCATATATACTGGGTGTCACGGAGTATGGGGGGACACAAGGCCCTGCACCCCCGGCTTCCTGCGATTCACCATGACTCTCAGCCAGCCAGTAAAGCAGAAGGTTTATTTAGACGACAGGAACACAGTCCAAGACAGGTCTTGCAGGCACAGACAACAGGATCCCCCCAGTTAGGTCCATCTTGGGGTCCCAGGGCACCCCAGCCCCCTTGGGAGGTCAGAGCCCCGTCTGCCTCCCAGCCATATCACCAGCCAGCTCCTGAAACTCTCCCTTCAGCGACCCCTCCCACACCTTTGTTCAGTTTCCCGGGCAAAGGTGTCACCTGGCCTCTAACCCCTTCCTGGGTTCTCACATTACATGCTCAGGTATTTCCCCTCGGTCAGTCTCCATCCCCCAATGCAGACCATCCTAGCCACACTCCCCTGTCAGCATTCAAAGACCACAGTAAGAACAGTCCCAGTTCATCACACTGGGAGAATCTGGGACCAATATTACAGGGTGAACATGAAGCAGTGACCTATGTGAGGGTGGCCATAATAAGTCAAGGACTTTTCTGGCCTTTTCCTCTCTTAAAATTGGGGTAGGCACTGACCAGCCCACTCGATGCATATTTTCCAATGGCTCAAAGCTGTTCCTTCTTGCTGGCCAAGAAGGGTGGCCGACAGGATGGAGAAGACAGTCTTGAGGGTCAGGTGGTTTATCCTTCCATTCTTTGAGCTTTGAAGAATGAAACCATTTCCGCCAGGGTTTTCCATTTTTCCCATTTAGGATTTCTACCTGACAAACACTGGGGCTGGCCCGATTCACAATAGAGCAGCGGCCATCCCAGGTGTGTGTAAAGAGCTGCTTAGCAGTGACAGAGGCAGTGTTGGTTTTAATAGGGATGGCTTCCACCCTGGATCTTTCTAAAACAAAGTCAGTGGATTTATACACAGTTGAGGAACTTTGGCAGCTAGAAACTGAACCAAATTTCTCAGCACTTGCACTGTTGCTTGCTACAGGCAATGATTCTGAGCTAACTCAATTAACTCACTTCCACACCCTTCAGTTGCAGCAAACTGCTTGCAAAAGCTAGCATGAGGCTTTATTCCTTCAGGAGCACTTCTAGGCAACAATTAATTTCCCCTAGAAATTTTGTCCTTTCCCTTTTTAGTTAGGAGTTGCTCTACAGAAACATCTTTCTGGGTTTTAGTTGAGTCCAGAACCACCTCTGGCACAACTGACAAATCCTCCGTCAGCATAAACTGAGAGGTACTTTCTGCTAGCTCCACAGACAGAAGATTGGAGACATTTTCTCCCCCAGCAGTTAAACTGCTTTTCTGACTAGATAAACAGTTTGAACTTCCCTCTCCCTTGTCACAGACCTCATGACTGGTCACAGACAAACACTGGGAGATTGGGATGGCTTTTCTAACAGGCAAATCGCCACTCCCAAGAGACAAACCATGGGAGACAGTTAGGGTGACCAGATGAGCTGAAGAAAATATCGGGACATGGGGGGTGGGGTGCCAAAGAAAAAAAAAAAAAAAAAAAAAAGCTGAGTGCTGCCGGCCGGCACAAAATATCGGGACAAGAATTGTGTCCCGACCAGAGATTGGTCGGGACACGGGACAAACAGTTCAAAATCGGGACGGTCCCGATTTTATCGGGATGTCTGGTCACCCTAGAGACAGTTTCTCCCTCCTACCCGTTGAGCTGAACCTGTTTAGTGGTGGGTCTCCCTTCGGACATCCTATCCAGTAGCAATTGGGCTAACATCCTTGGGGTCCCCACTGTAGCCCTCACAATGGGTCTCCTCCATACGTCGCACTGACGTCTTGCGATCAGCTGGGGAGGCCCGTGGGGAACCGGGCACCCCTACTGATCGTCAGTCTCCCAGAGCCTCCACTCAGAAGAGGGGACAGGGATCTGGCTTTGACAGGGAGTGGGTGTGGGGGATGCACTCCATACCAGGGCAGTGGGTTGTGGGGGAGCTCCCTGCATTAACTCTGTTTTCCTCATGACCTGAGACAAAGCATTAATCAGGATGCTGAGGGGCTGGCAATCCTATTTTCCCATAGCCTCCCCTAAATTCACCAGCTCCTTCCAAAGCATGTTCCTAAGGGTCTCCTTGGGTCGGCGCTGCCCAGGGTTGTGGGAGATAGGGGAATTAAGATTGGGAGGGTGCCTGGCGGAGTGGGGACTATTATTTGTAAATGTGATAGCCTGCACGGGCTCTGAGGTAGTCTTTTTGCTGACTTGTCTTTTTAAGACACCAGTTTCTTGCAGCAAATCTCCTGCCTGTTTGATTTTTGCCACTAGTTCACTCCAGGTTAGGTGTTCTAAATCCACAGTCCCCATGGTCAATTTTGTCTGAGAATTTAGTCCTGCATAAATGCTCTGTACTAATTCATGTCCCAGATACTGGAAAGTGATAATCCCATTCTCTTCTGTCTGGGGTAATGAATCAGAGAGAGCTGCCAGCATTTTCTTTTGAGTTAGGTAAGCTTCTGGGGCCTCTCCTGGTTTCTGATCTTCCATTATATATAGTTTCTTAAGGGAAGACGCAGGCAGTAATATTTTAAGAGCACTTATCATCCATTCCTGGGGTCCAGTGGCAGTCCGCTCCCAAGAACCTATGCCTATGTCTAGAGCATCTGCATCACAAGGAAAGGCGCATAACTGAGCCAATTGGGTTAAGTTCATGCCATCAGCAGAGGGGTACATTTGCCAAACACGGGCCAGCCATGCAACGGCTGTGTCACGGTTCAGTGGCCCCAGTCTCTCAGCAATAGCCTTGGCTTGACTAGGAGACCACCTTACTATGTCCGGGACCAGCTCTGTTGTGGGCAGATCGGCTCCTGCAACTATGTGTTTAACCTCCCTTGTGGACACAGGGGCAACATTATGCATGTGTGGCCAATCGGGGTTAAATGGGTTTTTGGGGAGAGCATCGGGAGGGGGGAGGTCTTTATTTTCCCAGGGGGCTCCAAATCGCAATCTTCTCTCAACCTCACAGCTGCTACCACCCCCATAAGGCACTAAGTTGGGCACGCAATTTACTAATCTTTGCCTCACGCTCCTGATGGTCTGCTGCTGCCTTTGCTGCCCTGTTCTCTTCTGCCAAGAAGAGAGTTGCAGCTCTTGCTTCTTCTAACACAACTTTTGTGTGTGTTAACTCTTTTCTATGCTGTTCTGCATTCCTGCTTGCCTTGTCTCTCTCCTCTTGTATATCTCTGAGAACAGTCACCATTCTGAGCTTTTCTATCAATTCACACCCGTCTGTCTCACATTTATTCAAATACTGTTGTAACTGCTTTTTCTCAAGCTCTAGTTCCTGCCCTCTCTTTACCATTTCAACCATGCCCAGACATGCATAAACTAATGCCCATGCAGCAGCTGCATCCTTTGCACTACCACGTGGCTTAAAGGTTGTGCAATATTGTTCAAAGCTCAGACTAGCTTCAGTCAGGGGATTCTCACCCTTAAACCACCCCCTTTCCCAGGGGCATTTCCCCTTCTTCCTTACCCATCTCTCTAACCTGTTGGTTTTTTCCAGCCATCTCGGTTTCCTTATTTCATTAATGATCCCCACCAACGGCTCTTTCTAAAACCTTTATTTTTAAGGCACTACTCTTAACTCCTTATTTCACAGTTCTACAGGTATTCTAAGCACGATTCGTAACAGAAGGTCACCAAATAGTCTATGAGAGAGAGACCTTGCTAAAGGAGCTTGGTCTGAAAAAGGAAAAGAAAGCAAGCTTACTCAAGTTTGTGCCTCAGTTTCTCTGCTCCACAGCAACTACTCAACAATTACCATGTGATTAGGGTTACGTGCTGCTCGCATTCTCCACCAATTTGTTACCAGCGAAAATACAATGGTTCAAGGGAGAACACTAGATTTGTTTCTAGGTAAACTGATGACTCAAGGGTTTTCTTTAGGCTAGACAATAGGAGCTGATCACTCTTGGCTATGGGTGATGTTTTCTTTCAAGGAGGTCACACTGCAACTAGGCTGCTTCAGTACTTTGGAGATCAATCAAGGATTCCTTCCTAGAATTGGTCTGATAACTGCTGAGCTGGGTGTGGGCAGGCATAGGTTCTTTAACATGTGGAGCAGAGATTCCCATGATGCAGTGCTTCCCTGCTTTTTCTGGTCCCAGAGTTCAGTGCGGTTCTCTGTTCTCCATTCTGTATGCAAATTGAGATGTCTCCCTGTCCCATCTTTCATGCTGATGAGGCTAGGAGAGTTGTCTCTGTTCTTCATTCTGTATGCTAATGGAGATGTCTTAATCTCATCACCCTTGTGAGGAGGGGTCTAGGTGTGTCTCCTATGTGCCCTTCACTGCTCTCTGCAAGTTTTTTCCTCTGATGGGTTTTGGTTTAAGCAAAGGCTGGTGGTTGGTGGGAGGGGGGGTGTCTTTCATGAGTCAGGCTGGATACTGCACCCTGGTTCCCCAAGAACACAGAACTGACTGGTATCACTATGGGGGGAGGGGCAATTTTACAAAACAGAACTTTACCATCTTTCTCACCCACACCTATGTATTTACTTAAAATACAAAACCTCATAAAACTACCAAACCAATAAGCAAAATATATTTTACTGGGCTTCATCCATCCATCCGTCACTGATGCTGGTGAATTTTCCTTTTCAG
>NW_020691708.1:0-11003 GCF_002925995.2 Terrapene triunguis
AAACATTGAATCTATCTCCCCTTGTAAGTATTCTCACACTTCTTATCGAACTGTCTGTACTGGGCTATCTTGATTATCACTTCAAAAGTTTTTTTTCACTTACTTAATTGGCCTCTCAGAGTTGGTAAGACAACTCCCACCTGCTCATGCTCTCTGTATGTGTGTATATATATCTCCTCAATATATGTTCCATTCTATATGCATCCGAAGAAGTGGGCTGTAGCCCACGAAAGCTTATGCTCTAATAAATTTGTTAGTCTCTAAGGTGCCACAAGTACTCCTGTTCTTTGTGCGGATACTAACATGGCTGCTACTCTGAAACCTGCCTTTATTTAGCATCTTCCATCAAAGGATCTTAGAAAACTTTAGAAATAAAGAAATGTATTTTCACAACAACTCTGTTGTAGGTAAGGTTCCCTCCACTGTAACTGCAGGTAAGCTCAGCCACCAAGACCCAGATCCTCACAGGTATTTAGGCATGTAACGCCCATAGAAATCAATGGGAGGTCTGCGCCTTTGAGTATCTGGGACCAGAGTTTATATCGTGACTTGCCCAGTGTCACACATTGAGGCTGATCTGGGAACAAAGATCTGCCGACTCCCAGTCCTGAATTTTAATCACTAGACCAGTAGTTTTCAACCTTTTTTTATTCGCAACCCCCTAAAAGTTTTTTAATGGAGGTGTGGACCCCTTTGTAAATATTAGACATAGTCGGCAGAGCCCCAGGGCCTGTAGACCACAGGTTGAAGACCACTGCACTAGACCATACGGAAGCCACCAAGAACAGCAATCAGACATTTAGTCAACGTGAAACCAGTTCTAATCAAGCAACAAAGAGTCCTGTGGCACCTTACAGACTAACAGACGTATTGGAGCATAAGCTTTTGTGGGTGAATACCGTCAGACGCACAGTTCTAATCAAAATCTCAGGAAGGTGACTTCATCTTTTATACTCCAGTAGTGCCTACCAGCCCCACTGGAGATCAGAATCCCATTGTCTCAGGCGCTATACAACAGTAAAAGTAGTCCCTGCCCTAAAAAACTTATGGTTTAAATAGACATGATGGACAAAAGGTAAGAAGGGAAACTAAGATCCAGATCCTAAAAACGTATTTAATTTATTTCCCCTTAGGTGCCTAAATACCTTTGAGAATCTGGGCCTAAATGCCTTCCCCAAGCTCACACAGATGGTGAGTGGCAGAGGTGAGTATAGAACCCAGGTGTCTGGAGTCCTAGTTTGAAAACCGTGGCCACAACGGGAATTTTAATCTCTATTTTCCTCCAGAAAGTAGTATTAATTACCGTATATTACAGTAGAGTCCCCTAGACTCTTCCTTTTACACAGAATCCCCCATCAGACACAGACACCTTACTGAAGAGGTAATTGAAGAAAAATATTGTTTGTGTTGTGATATTGGGTCAACATGATGGGAAAGCGAGTTCACAGCAAAGAAAGGAGGGATCTAATTTGGAGACGAAGCAGGGAACTAAATAAAAAAAAAGCTTGAAAAACTGGTCAGATGTGAAATCTAAAACCCTACAAAGCCAATTGGGCAAGAAAAATGACTGTGACATGTTGGAATTTGATTTTGTGACATTCTTGTTTGGTGCTGAAAATGAAAGATGAAAGAAGCCTGTGCGGTAATGTGTAGGGAAGTCAGAAACATGTACTGAGAACTAAGCTAAGATCTCTTCATTTCATTATTGCCATTTTATAATTTTGCATTAACAGCTGTAATTAGTGCCAGGCCATCAGCTGTTATTGAAATGGCTGAAACTAATTAGGCACAAGGTTTTTATGGGAACGAGTCTGTTAGCCTGAAAATTTACAATGACTGTTCTTCTGAAATGATGAACATGAGTATCATAGTGATACTTCTGAAACTGACAGCAAAAGCATGACAGCAAAATGTCATGGGGGATTTTGGCTGTTCACCCTTTTCTTCTGAGATTCTCTGATCTGAGAGTGAGTGCTTGGATTGTAAGGTCACCTGCAGAGATCTCTGTGAATCAAATGTCCTGATTATAACACACTGGAAGTCCAGATCTAGATAGGTTGACCAGATGTCCTGATTTTATAGGGACAGTCCCGATTTTCAGGGCTTTTTCTTATATGGGTACCTATTACCCCCCTCACTCTGTCCCAATTTTTCATACTTGCTGTCTGGTCACCCTAGATCTATAGCTGAATTTTGCAGCTTCCACCCATCCCTAGTTATTTTTAACTTTATCTATGGTAGGTAAAATCCCTCATGGAAAGAATGTACTGGGCCTGACTCTTGCTCTCATTCATATTTAATTATTCCTAATGTATACATGTATGTAACAGAGCAAGATCAAGCCCACAAAAATTGAAGGCCTGATTCTCTGAGGTGCTGAGCAACCCCAGCTCCCATGGAATTCATATACAGCTGAGGGAAAATCAGAGCTAAGATCAATGTTTGTAGACATATCTTCTTATTTAGGGCCCAGCACTAGAAAGTACCAAGCATTTTGATCTCCTGCTGAAGTCAACAGGAGTGGGGGTGTAAGGTGCCTGGCAGGTGGTACTCAGTACCACACAGGACTGGACCCTACTATACATGGATTGAAACCTTATTAGCACATAATCTGCCTCTACACATTTTCACCAATTAACATCTCCAGGAAATGAAGATGTCAAAATTAGGCCACGACTCTGTTCTCAGAAGCATTGGGTAGATGGGAGGGTAGCGATGGACAAAGCAATTTAAGGAAATAAAAATTCCATTTCCCAGCCCTGGTCAAGACTTTCCCTATTTGAACCTGATTGAAACCTTTTGGGTGGTTGCAGAATGTCGGGTTTCCATTTTCTCTCCGTGTCCACATTATTTCCCATTGTTCTGCAGACATCTTCAGTTTCTGATTTCATCTGGGCATGGAAGAGCCAAAAGTCAGATGTTAAGTTTCTGTAGCCTGGCTGAAAGCAGGAAGTACTGAAAATCGGATGAGAAAGTCTGCTCCGGAGAAGTTTTCTGCCCGGTTTTACAGATGCAAGTGTCTTGGATAGTCCAAATTGGCTTTTGATAAGAATCTCTAGACTTTTAGGTACATAGTTAAACTGAACTTGAATTCCAGACATCTATACAGTATTGATCTACTGTGATCCAAGAACTAAAACAATTCTACCACAGTTAGGCTGACTTTCCCTGACACAATCATTGTCTGAAATCCTAGCTTCAGACCTAAGACATAAGTTTTGTGTCTCTCTCCCAAGAGAGCCAGCATCTTCCTACTCTTCTGTCACGTACAACTGCTCTCAGCTATCATTATACTTGCACAAGTGTCACGGCTATCAGCTCATTTGATGGTAATGAATTTGCAGCCACATATCTCCTCAATGGGTTCATCTCCTGGAAATTCATCTTTCTAATTTCTCCTGTTCCGAAGCACCGCAGAGTTATGAGGAGTTTAAGTGTCCATCAATTAACGTCAAAATACAATGAAATACCTATGGAGCTGCATTTGACATCCACTAGAATGCCAAATGAATTCGCTAATGATCAGTCCCTCTGCCATGAGAGTCCCAGGAACTCATGATGATGGGACATTTAGGCTCAGTTCATAAAATATGTATGGGACCATTCAGTGGGGTTTTGCACTCTGTGGAGTGAGAAAAGAAATAGTGATATTTGGGTCATGAGACTTAAAACTTAACTCTCCTCTGTGCCTTTGCAAAATTAAAAGCCCAACTCCCATTGACTTTTAATGTGAGGTGGGAGCCTGACTGCTCGTTATGCCTTTTTAAAAAGCTCCCCGTAAAGCAGCACCAGGCTTATAAGGATTCCCAAAGCTGTGCTAGGCTTGATTCTCCAACGGTCTGGTCGTTAACCCAGTGGTCAGGGATTCCTTCTATGTTCGGCCACAGGCAAATCATGGATGAGTGACTTCGGCCTAGATCCTCAAAAGGCATTTAATCACCTAACTCCCATTGATTTCAATCTCCCTTTGCTTCCATTCCCATCTGTGAAACGGGGATGATAATATTTCTTTTGTCTATATAGTTGCAAGGGAGCAAGCGGGAGTGAGGGAGCTGCCTGCAGGATACCTGAAGTCTGGAGCAGGCTTGCTAAATGAGCCAGCCAGAGACACCTGGTGCAGGGAAGGAACCTCAAGCGGCCGGTTCCCTGTAAGAGACCTGGCCCTAGGCTTGGTCTGTTTCAATGATTGTGTAGAAAATGTCACTGGCTCCTCATGTGGCTAGAAGAATAATGATCCTTCATGTAATTTAACGCTGTTGCTGCACATATGTACAGTCATACTTCACACTGCTTATTTCTTCTGGCTAAACGGTGTAGCTTAATATATTATGGTGTGAATTGTAAATGGTGTGCTATAAAACAGAGAGGACAGGCAATTGACTCAACACTGCAGATAGACTCTGAGCTTGTACATTTCTTGACTTTTGGTTAATATAATATACGCTGCCTTAAAGTTGCATTAGCATAGCCTGTTTGCATTGATATAACAACACTAGAGCAAAACCCTACACTGTGTCACAGAATATTGAATGTTCATGTAGAGAAGACAGGACTTATGACATGCTTTGCAGAGGTGCCAAACCCCTGCAATGCCCATTGAACTCATTGGGACTGATTCTCCACTCCATTGCACTGGCATGAAACCAATGTAACTCCACTGAAGTTGGGTCCATTTAACTTCAGTGAGAGTCCTGGCCACTAACCACCTTTGAAAATCAGACTTTTGAGGTCTCCCCTGAAAGACTCACGGGAAACGTCAGCTCAACTCATCGGCCTCAGAAGCACAAAGCGATGTGAACTAGGGGTTCCAGAGAACTGGGGAATGTTAGACCCCATTCTGGGGATCTGCGGTGCGAGACCGCTCAACTAATCACATTAGAATTTGCCAAATTCACATGCAGTATTTAACAGACATCTCATTTCAGATACGTTGCTGTCTAGGCTACCAATGGCTCTAATCTCATTGCCTTCAGTCATAGTATCAGTTACTACAGCCTTGATTCATCTAAAGCAAAATTTCAACTACCCAGCACCTGCCACAGGCAGACCATCTCCATGAGCTTCCAGCTCTGGTTCTTACAGCTAACAAAACTTGTCAACAGGAAATTCAGCTGGGGTGTGAGATCTTTTAACCGAGATCAGCAGTAG
The DNA here is from genome assembly GCF_002925995.2 of Terrapene triunguis. Taxonomy (NCBI): domain Eukaryota; kingdom Metazoa; phylum Chordata; order Testudines; family Emydidae; genus Terrapene; species Terrapene triunguis. The sequence goes on from NW_020691708.1 coordinate 5,149, forward strand.
CTTTGACTAGAATGCTGTGTGGAATGGGAAATGTCACTTGAATTTCAGATGCCTTAAAGCTAAGAAGGATGCAAAGCCTTTTCATTTCCCCTCAAATCCTGATTCTGCAGAGACAACAATGTACCTTAGGCCCCTCTGGGAAGCTACTTTTAGGATTTTCAAAGTTAATTAAGCCATTAGGAGGCATAGTAATGGGGGGATATTTGCTTAACCATGTGCTTTCAAGTCTGCTAAGTCTGGAGGTGAAATCTTGGCCTCATACAAATCAGTGGGGGTTTTGCAACTGACTTCAGAGGGGGCCAGGATTTTCACCCTCAGTGTTTCGATAGTTTGGGATGAAAATCTGGACGCATATTCTGGTTTATTTCTGACATTAATATCGCTGCACCTATTCACAAACCAAGCCCTATGCACTGAAGTCTATGGAAGGGCTCTCAGTGATTTCAGTGGGCATTGGAACAAACCTGTTTGTTAGACCTTTACTTATAATTTTTTTCCCCCTCCCATATTATATTGGGGCCTGAATGTCGGTAGGGAAGATAATTTGCCTTTGAAGCACCATGGCCAGTGATGGCATATACGAATAAACAAACAATAATAGAGAGGCTTGGGAGCAAAGCTGGGAAAACCAGTATGGAGAGTGTATCTCTCTCGCTCTCACACACATGCAAAACATTTGCCTTTTGGCTAGCACCAACTCCCTTGAACCCAACTTTTCTGAAGACTTATCCCTCAAATGTCCATTTGCACAGTTGCCTCTGCATTTCCATGGCAGGGAGAAAAAGAGAACACTCCAGGAAGTTCACTATGGACCTTGCTATGCCAATCTAATTAACCTGGAAAGCATTCAGGTACAGTGGTAGTGGCGGGCAAAACCCTTAAGTAAGTAGATAGATACAAGAGGGGCTGTTTTTGTGGTATATACAGACTGACTTGAAGTGCCAGATGTTTCAGGAGAAAGCTTGTTTCCAGTAATTGTTCTACCCAAGTTTGCTTACTGAGAGGATGGGATAATTCGAAGCCTCAGATAAGCATGGAACCAGCCAAACCAAATCAAAACTCTAAGGGTCAGCTGGTGTAAATCAGCATAGCTCGACTGACCTCAACATTTTGTGCCACTCTGCAGAGGTACACGTGGAAACGATGACAGAGACAGTGGGGCTGGTTCCAACAGGCCATATGTTGTTAATAGCTAAACCACAACCAGACAGTGGAGAAAGAATGCCACAGGATGTGTTCCATCTGAAGCTGAATACCTGATTTCAAAGAAGCAGATATGAGCCCTATGTACAGATGAATGGAGTAACTAATAAAACTGTATGAACACAAATGGGCAGGAATACAAAGACCCAGGGGCACCGGAACGGGGGGGAGGGGTCAGAGGCCAAACCACCCCTCACTTTTTACCGGCCGTAAGGACGAGCAACAGGGGGGAGAGGCCTGGGGGGAAGGGCGGCGCCGGGGTGGGGGCTCAGGAGAAAGAGGCAGTGCTGGGCAGAGGCTTGGGGGAAGGGGCAGCATGGGGGAAGGGCCATGGTTTGGGCACCGGTGGCCCCCCTACTGTTAGGAAGCTTCGGCTGCCCCTACTAAAGCCTGGTTATTGATGATCCTTAAACCAGGCAGGTACAGAATAAATAGATTAGAATCATTTTGGGTCTCCAAATGTCTATGGTAAACTCTTTAAACAGGGATCATTCTTTCGCAGGGAATTCTAAGGCTCTAAGGGTACGTCTACACTGCAGAGGGGAACATCCCGCCCAACTTCGGTAGACAGACTCAGGCTAACTCTGTGCAAGCTAGCACACTAACAGTGTGGATGTTCAGGCACCGGGGGTGGCTTGGGCTAGCCACCTGAGTCCAAGCCTGCGCAGACTCTTGGGGCTGAGCTTGGGTGCTGGTGTCGCAACGTGAAAGTAAAAGAGCTCATGTAGCTGCAAAAAGAACAGGAGTACTTGTGGTACCTTAGAGACTAACAAATTTATTAGAGCATAAGCTTTCGTGGGCTACAGCCCACTTCTTCGGATGCATATAGAGTGAAACATATTGAGGAGATATATATACACACATACAGAGAGCATGAACAGGTGGGAGTTGTCTTACCAACTCTGAGAGGCCAATTAAGTAAGTGAAAAAAGCTTTTGAAGTGATAATCAAGATAGCTCAGTACAGACAGTTTGATAAGAAGTGTGAGAATACTTACAAGGGGAGATAGATTCAATGTTTGTAATGGCTCAGCCATTCCCAGTCCTTATTCAATCCTGAGTTGATCGTATCTAGTTTGCATATCAATTCCAGCTCAGCAGTCTCTCCTTGGAGTCTGTTTTTGAAGTTTTTCTGTTGTAAGATAGCCACCCGCAGGTCTGTCATTGAATGACCAGACAGGTTAAAGTGTTCTCCCACTGGTTTTTGAGTATTATGATTCCTGATGTCAGATTTGTGTCCATTAATTCTTTTGCGTAGAGACTGTCCGGTTTGGCCAATGTACACGGCAGAGGGGCATTGCTGGCACATGATGGCATATATCACATTGGTAGATGTGCAGGTGAACGAGCCCCTGATGGTATGGCTGATTTGATTAGGCCCTGTGATGATGTCACTTGAATAGATATGTGGACAGAGTTGGCATCGGGCTTTGTTACAAGGATAGGTTCCTGGGTCAGCTGCAGGATCTCATAGGGAACAAAGCAGGTAATTAACCCCCATAAGAAAATTTCGTGATGAATGACCCAGAGGGAATGTTACATAGGTGTAATGAGTCTATCAAAAGATACGTCTCTAAGAATGGGTAAATAATGGTCATTTTGGCTTGTTTGAGAGGAAGCAAGACTGCAGGCTGATGCTTTATATTTAATTAAAGAGTAAATGGCAGATGAAAACCTTGAGGAAATATCAGGTCAAATGCACTAGTGGCATAAAGTGGGCACAAATCTTTGCCTTTGATGCTCACTTATGCTGCTAGTAATCTGTCCCATTGTGTTTAGATGTAATGTTGCTGTTATATCATCTATTTATCACCACTAATATGCTACTAAAAAATAAAGCTCTCAGGTTTACTAGAGTTTATTTCCTTCTCTATTATCTCCCACATGGAAACATACAATTTGTTGCTGCGTAGAACCGCTTATTACAGATTCATAAATTCCAATGCCAGAAGGGACCACTGTGATCAGCTAGTCTGACGTCCTGGATAACACAGGCCAGGGAACTTCCCCAATACAGTATCAGAGATGGGCCTAAATAGCAGAGTCCAGACTGTGGCCTGCAGTCTGAACGCCCTCAAAGGTTGGGGACATTTGGCTCTAGGGTTTTGTTTTGGCCCCATTTCTAACTACGATGCCCCCAGAAGCTCAGAGGGAGGGACTCCCAGTAAGGTCATTGGGACCAGGGCCGGCTCCAGGCACCAGCGCAGGAAGCAGGTGCTTGCGGCAGCCAATGGAAAGGGGCGGCACGTCCGGGTCTTCGGCGGCGGGTCCTTCCGTCCCTCTCGGAGGGAAGGACCGGCCGCAGAATTGCCGCCGAAGAATGAAGCGGCGCGGTAGAGCTGCCGCCGAAGTGCCACCGATAGCGGCTTGATCTTTTTTTTTTTTTTTTCTTCGCCACTTGGGGCGGCAAAAAAGCTGAGTCGGCCCTGATTGGGACCTTTTCCCTTTATGCAGCAGCAGTGGGATTGGGCCCTAACAGAGGGAAAATGAAGACCCGGAGCTATCAGAAGAAGCTGTCCTGCAGTGAAGTTCTATGGGGAACAGGCAAGGATTGAAATCTTCCCTTTCTGCGTTCTGACATTGGACCAGTGCTTGGGGAAACTTTACTGCTCTCACAAGTATTTGTACCATTCCAACAGGCCGAGTTCACATAGGCCATGATTCAGCAAGGCACTTACACGCATGCCTAACTTTAATCACAGGAGTATCCCCACTGGTTTTGCAGACTCGGCAGTAGAACTTAGGTCTGACTATCAGCCACTGGAACCCACTGCCACTGTCACCAGCCTTTGACAGCTCTAAAGGCTTTGCATTTTCATACCTGACACTCAGCTCACAGGCTTTCACCTACATCTCTGTTAACGGCCAGTGTACAGTATCTTACTGTTAATGGCATGTGCCTGCAAAAAAGTAAGGATTTATTTTCTGCTATATTTAAATGGATGCACTAGAAAACTGATGCCAGATGTTAGACCAAATTCTTCTGACATCAACAGAGTCATGCTAGCAAAGAATTTGGTCAGTTGCATGAAACTTGAAGATGGATAAGCAGTGATTGGACTAGATGATCTCCTGAGGTCTCTTCCAACCCTAATATTCTATGAGACTATGATTGGCTGACCTAATTCTTTGGATAGCAAGAGGCAGATTCTGATCTCAGTTGTACCAAGGCAAATCCACTGAAATCAATGAAGTTAAAGACTCCAGATTTACACCTGTAGAACTGAGATTGGAACTGGGCCTCAAGTTCTATGTTTATTTCTCAATTGCCTACATACTAAGAAAGCAGAGACAAATTGTCTTCACTGATGGAGCTGTGATGGGTTGGATCACAGAAACCCCCTTGGGAGCTGCCACCTAATGTGCAAAGGCTACCTCTGCTCCTGTTTTCCCTGCCAGCTCAGGACTCCAGCACCTTGTCTTACTGAGCCAGACACTCCTGTCTGGCTCCAACACCTACCCAGGGTCTGAATCACTTGTCCCAAAGCTACAAGTTTACCTGAAAACAGCTCACAGTAGTGTGCTTGTCTTTAGTACTCAGATGCCCAACTCCCAATGGGGTCTAAACCCAGATAAATCCGTTTTACCCTGCATAAAGCTTATGCAGGGCAAACTCATAAATTGTTCGCCCTCTATAACACTGATAGAGAGATATGCATACTTGTTTGCTCCCTCAGGTATTAATACATACTCCGAGTAAATTACTAAATAAAAAGTGATTTTATTAAATACAGACAGTAGGATTTAAGTGGTTCCAAGTAGTAACAGACAGAACAAAGTAAGTCACCAAGCAAAATAAAATAAAATGCGCAAATTTCCTCACCGGTTCCAGAGCACTCCTTTTTACAGATTAATCTCCTTTTAGCCTGGGTCCAGCAATCACTCACACCTCCTGTAGTTACTGTCCTTTGTTTCAGTCTCCTTCAAGTATCCTGGGGGGGGAGGAGGGGTGGAGAGGCTCCTTCTTTAGCTAGCTGAAGACCAAAATGGAGGGGTCTCCCACGGGTTTAAATAGACTCTTGTGGGTGGAGACCCCCCTCCTCCCTCCTATGCAAAGTCCAGCTCCAAGATGGAGTTCTGGAGTCACCTGGGAAAGTCACATGCCCCTGCATGACTCAGTCTTTACAGGCCGACGCCATTGTCCACATGGTATATTGCATGTCTCCAGGAAGACTTCTCATGTGGATTGGAGCATTCCAAGATGCATTGTTCCCCAAGTGTTTCCTGATCAGGTACTTAACCTGGCGAATTCCTTCCTAAAGAAGCTGACCAAATGCCTCACAAAGCTTACTTAGGCCTGGTCTACACTACGACTTTAATTCGGATTTAGCAGCGTTAATTCGAATTAACCCTTCACCCGTCCACACAACGGAGCCATTTAGTTCGAAATAAAGGGCGCTTAAAATCGATTTCTGTACTCCACCCCGACGAGCGGAGTAGCGCCAAAATCGATTTTGTCAATTCGAATTAGGGGTAGTGTGGCCGCAATTCGATGGTATTGGCCTCCGGGAGCTATCCCACAGTGCACCACTGACCGCTCTGGACAGCAATCTGACCTCGGATGCACTGGCCAGGTAGACAGGAAAAGCCCCGCGAACATTTGAATTTCATTTCCTGTTTGCCCAGCGTGGAGAGCACAGGTGACCACAGATA
>NW_020691709.1:0-13209 GCF_002925995.2 Terrapene triunguis
CTGCAGTGCCCCCACCCCCAGCAGGTATTTACAGCCGGGGGGCCAGGGCTCTTCACCTTCTCTGGGCTAAGCTCCATAGGCTGGGAAAGGGCTGACGCCGGGACAGGGCTTCAGCGGGGAGCTGGGGCTGGTTGTTTGTCCCCGGCATTTAAACTCTGATGCCTAATTCTCAGCCCGGAGGAAGGGAGTCGGCGTGAAAATTACGACAATTCACAGGCCCTGGCTCCTGCTGCAGTAGCTGCTTCTTGGGATGCGATGGGGCCAGAGGCTGAGTCACAGTGCGGAGGTGGCGATGGTGAGCTCCGCCCGGCAATGGGCACCCAGCGTGTGGGGAGCAGGTCAGGGCCGGCCGGGCGCCACGGGGATGGGCTCCGGGAAATCCACGCAGGGAGAAGTACGAAAAGAAAGGGACGGGGGGGGGGGCGGATCGGGGGTGGGTAGCGCAGGAAGGTTTAGGGGTCACCTCCCTCCAAACACCCCCAAACCCGCCCCGGCACGCAGGGCCCCCCAGCCAGGGAGGGGAGACTCTGCAGAGGCGAAGCCCTGATTCAGGGGGATGAGCCCAGACCAGGGGGTGGGGAGGCCCTGGACACAGAGGGGGCAGGACCCAGAGAAAAGGGGGGGGGGCTAGGACCAGGGGGGAAGGAACTCCAGGGGAGGGGGCTCTACTGGGGGCCCGATCCGCACCCCCGGTACCTTCTCTCTCGGTCTCTGAGCAGCGAAGCCCTGAGTCAGGCTGGAAGGGAAAGTATCCCTGCTAGCCCCAGCCCCGCCCCCGCCAGGGAGCGTCTGCAAACGCCTCACCCCTCTCCCCCCCCCCCCCAACCCAGCCAGGGAGTGTCTGCCAACTCCCCATCCCCAGCTACTATAAACCAGGGACTGTCTACACAGTTCGCCCTCCTCCCGCCCCCCCGGGAGCAAGGGACTGTCTGCAAATTCTTCGCTCCACACATCCTTCCATGTCCCCATATTGAACTGAGGCTGGGATGTGTGTGTGTCCAAACTGCCCCTTGCTCCTTCCTGCCCCTTTATGGTGCAAAAAGGGGGGAGGATTGTGGATGCAAATGTTTCAATTCCAAGTTACCCCATTCCCATTAGGGTATTCACCCCACACTCTCCATCCAGGGGCCAGTGGTGGAAGAGGGGGGAGAACCCATCAGTCAACCATCACCCCTGCCTCTCAGTAGCGAAAAGGCATTGAAGAGAAATGAGGAAGGTTGGCCGGATGTGGGGAAGGGGGGGGGGAGTTTTTTCACCCACCACATTTCTTCTGGGGTCTCTTCAGAACCTGCTTTTAATGTCCCACTGGGTGGTGCTGGATCTGCCCTCCCTGGCCCTGAGTCCCCTGTGGGAGCCCAGAGCTGGGGCAGAAAGAGCTTCCCCCTCCACTCACAGCCCCACACCCATGGGCCTCTGGCCTGGGGGGACTCATTGTAATGGAAAGGTGGCAAGTCAGTCTCCAAGGCCCCTCCAGACCTCGCTCTCTGTGCTGAGGCTGCCAATGAGGGGCCGGGTAGTGCCCATGGGGATTGGGGCATCTTCTCTCCTATGGCCTGAGCAGCGGCCAGCACATCCCTCAGCTCACGCAGCATCCCACAGCCCCCATTGGCCTGGAATGGCGAACCGCGGCCAGTGGGAGCTGCAATTGGCCAAATCTGGGGACGCTGCAGAAAAACAAACCGTCCCGGCCCGCCAGCGGATTTCACTGATGGGCCGCGTGCCAAAGGTTGCCAACCCCTGTACTATGGTAATGGTGGTGACGTAAATACCTTAAATATGAAATATGTAGCCCTTAGTCCAAACTCAGCTAATTAACAACTTAGACTGGGGGGTTTAGAATGGAAATAGGTGCTTGAATCCTGTTGAAATTAATTAAGGACTGGATGCCTAGCAACTCTTTGTCTCCTTTGATAATCCCCATCTACTCTTAACATGAACCTCTGAAACCCAACACTCAATTTGAAACCGAACCCTGAAACATCACTCTAAAGTTAACCCTAATTCTAAATCTTATCCTACGCGTACCCTTGATCTTAGCTCTAAGGGCTGTGTTGTTGTTCTTATTAAGACACAGAGAGCTTGTATCTAACAATTAAACTCTGATATTCAAACACAGTAGAACACAATACCAGAGTTTGCTGTTTGTAGCAATTTACATTCCCTGGTCTACCTGCATCATTGACCTCCATCTTGCAAGAGGAAGGTTGATCTTTGGTCTCTGTTACCACAACCCACTTTCTTACACAACTACAGAGGGACTTAGATGTTGCAGTACTCAGTGTCACAACACCTCACGTTCAGGCACCTAGAATATCATTGGGATTCACACAGCCTGAGTCAGGCACCCAGGCTCCCTATACAATGGAAGGGGAGAGGGAGACATCTAAGAATGGGATCCACAAAAGCCAGAACACTAGACTAAACTAGCCAATAGGAGGTGCTCTGACCCAGGGACCCATTGGTGCCAACTGGCAGAGGGCAAAAGGTGTTTACAGGGATCCTCTGGGTCAGGTTTCTATGTAACAGTTCACCAAAGGGTGGCATGTAAGGTCTCTACCAAGAGCTAGTAGCTTACTGGTCATCATCATTGCAAAATGTATGCACAGATGATATTTAAGGAGTTGTGTATCTATACTGAAAACTATGTTCTTAAGGTATGTACATTAAGACAGGTCAACAGAAGGTGATAAACAGGTTCTGTTCTGGTGGGGGTAGTAAACGCTTCTCTCTCTGGCTGGTCATTGTGTATTGTGTGTCTCATAATGTAAGTCCATTTGCTTTACTGAGCCTAATGCTAATGCAGAAGTTGTGAATTCACATAAGAGAAGAGCTGCAGGGAAAAAACAAAACCAGCAAAGGGGGTGTCCTGCTTACAAGTAAAGACAATGGATTTGGGAAGTGTAACTGGGGGTACTGAGGTAAACCCAGGATCCTGCACTGAGGAGACAAGCAGAGAGCATGGCTTGTTTAATGAAAAAGGGATTGCAGCCTACCTGGTTGAGAAACGCAGGTGAGCAATACTATAAGATATGACAGTAGCTAATTAATAAGTCTAGGTTCTAGAATGTTTACTATAAGTTTATTTTACATGTAACCATTTGTTTTCAATATATCCATTTACTAGCACTTGAATCTCTCCTCTGTGTTAAATGAACTTGTGCTTGTTTTCATTATAAACATCGCTAAGGGCTGTGTCTTGAGCGGAGCGGTGATCCGAGGGGAAACTGGTAAGCTGGGGTGTCCTGCTTCTTTGGGAGCAGTGGAGCTGTGAATTCGCTGAGTGTCCAGTGGACCAGGGGCTGGACACTCCAAGGAGATACTCCGAGGGCTCAGGTGTTGGATAGTGCCAATTGCTAACTTGCAGAGGGATAGCGGAGCCTGCATAGGCTGAGAGGGGAGTGCTTGTATTGCCCACGGCTGGTGGGACTGGGGAGCTGACCCCCGACAGACACAGACAAGGCTTCTTCATTCTAAGGGCAAGTGGTAGAGAGGTGCCTCACAACCCTGGGAAGCATAACAGATACCAAAGACGGAGGTGTGTCTTAAGCCCCCTCCCTTAGCCCAGTGGTTAAGGTATTCATCTGTGATGTAGAAAACTACTAGGTCATGTCCCTCCTCTACTTGAGGGGGAGAAGGGATTTAAAGAGGGGTCTCCAAACACTCAGGAGAGTGCGCTAAACACTGGTTGATGGGGTAATCGGATGTAGCTCTCCCGTATTCTATCCTGGTGAAGCTGTTCCACTTCGGATAAATAATTAAGGTGTCATTAGAGTGGGGGACTGGCTCCTGGATCTCCCACATACTGGGAGAGTCTACCAACCACCAGCCTATAGTCATTCTCATGTGTGCATATGCCCTCTGGCCCAATGACTCTTTATTCATCCAAAGTGAAACAACTGCACCAGGAGAGACTAAGGGACTCCCACGTCAGAATATCCCTTAGCCCAGTGATAAAAGCTCTCACCGGAGAGGTAGGAGACTTCTGTTCAAATCCCTGCTCTGAGCACACCTACCAAATCAGACTCTGCATGCAAGTTAGGTGGAGGAACGCCGATCTTCTCCCGATTTACGTGTTGCTTTGGGGCTGAGGCATCCGGGCGCAGAGAATGAGACAACAGGACATGTCCTCAGTGGCAAAAACATAGGTGCCTAGGGAACTTCTACTGCACAAACTTAAGTTCTGAGTGAGTGTAAGCACCTACAAGGGTTTGGCAGCAGCTGAGTGCAGGTTTTGTGAATCCCAGTGGGGTCTGATTCTGGGACTTGGGTGCCTAAAGTGACAGTCTGGCACCTAACGCTCTTTGTGCCCTTGGTTCTTATCTATATCTTTAGCTGCCTAAATACTTTTAAAAATTGGCTGTAAATGGAGTTCATACACAGGAACTTGGAAACTTCAGTAATAAAAATACAGGAGTTTTCCACCTAAGCTCTGTTCTGTGTAAGTAGACAGCCATTGGAGTATATAATACAGCTACTGGTTGGATTTTTTTCCATTTGATAACGCTGATTCAATGAAATTGCAACATTTTGCAGAACTGTATTGATTTCATCAAAAATTTATATAGGAAATTATCTAAATGTTTTGTGTCAATAATATAACATAATATAATATAATAATTAATATATTATAGACATGTTTTAATATTACATTAGATTATATTATAAAAGTTGAAGTGATAAAGTCAAAATAAAACATTTCAATAAGATCAAAATTAAGTATTTCAGAAGATTTAATCTCACAAAAACAAAATCAAATTTCGAAATATTGGAATTTCCCGTTGGATGGGAATTCTGTTTTTAGATCAGCTCTTGGAGATGAGACTATGTTTAGCTGGAGACATATTCAAAAGCCCTAAGACATATTACATTTTACCTTTTTGCTTAGAATTTGTTGAAAAAAATGGGGGGGAAACCCCCCCATTTGTGAAACAATTCAAAATATCAAAGTATTTTTCATTCCAAAAATAAATTATTTTTATTTAGTTTTTGTTTTGTTTTCTTTGCTTTGTATTTTTTTCTGCAAAACATTTTTAAACAAATATGAAAAATCCAAATATTGATATTTTGCAATTTCCCCCCTTTTCCCTTCTTTTTTCTTTATCCTTTTCCCCCAGCCCCATTTTCACTTCTAAATGCAATACAGTGAATGGTATACAGGGATTTGCTTTTTTTTTTTTTTTTTTTTTTTTTTTTTTAATTTTCATTTCTCATTATTTTTTTCCTTGTGCCACTATGTATTTTTTCAAAAGCTGAGGAGTCACAGAGTGAAGAAAGAAAGAAAGAAAGAAAGCTGAACACAAAAATTCAAAATACCAGAAATTCAAAATATTCAGTTTCAACAAAAAGAAAAAAAAAGAAAAAGGTTTCTGGTTTTGAGAACAGATTTTTTTTTCTTAAAAAACAATGCAAATGAAATAATTTTAACAGCTCTAATGATATCTTATTTTATACCAAATCAAAGACATCTACACACTTTACATACCAGCAAGTGCCTTTTCCAAGGCTTTCTTCACCTCTTTGTTTCTTAGAGGGTAAATGAAAGGGTTTAACAGTGGTGTTACAATTGTGTTTTAGTTGTTGACTATTTTGTTTAGATCCAGGGTGTTCTGTACAGAAGGCTTGACATGCAGGAAAATGGTGGAGCCATACCAGATAATCACAACAGCCAGATGAGCAGAGCAAGTGGAAAAGGTCTTTTGCCGTCCTTGTGCTGATGGAATTCTCAGTATTGTGGAAATGATATAAATGTCGGAGATCAGAGTTACTATACAGGTGCCCAGGAGGACAATGAAGGAGGTGAGGAAAGCCACCAGCTGAAGGAGATGTGTGTCTGTGCAGGAGAGAACTATCCGAGAATCTAGGTCACAATAGAAATGATTGATGACATTAGGGCCACAAAAGGACAACCTGGTTATGAGATACGATGGCACACAAATAGCTAGGAAACCACATACCCAACAGCAGAGGGCCAGCCAAGCGGACAAGGTGCTGTTCATGATGGAACTATAGAGCAATGGGTAGCAAATGGCCAGATAGCAGTCATAGGCCATGATGGATAAGAGGAAACATTCCGTGCAGCCAAAGGATAGAATGAAGTACATCTGTGTGATGCAGCCAGTAAAGGAAATGGTTCTGCTTGTCCCCAGGAAGACTGCAAGTGTCTTGGGAATGTAGGCTGTGGTGTACCATATCTCCAGGAAAGAGAGGTTGCAGAGGAAGAAATACATGGGAGTTTGCAGGTGGCAGCATGTTCTCACTAGGATTATGATGGCCATGTTTCCCATGACTGTCAGGATGTACATCATGGAAAACAGCACGAAGAGGAAGGTCTGCATATACTGACTACTGCGGAAGCCCAAGAGGATGAACTCGTGCACTCTGGTTTGGTTTGCCATCTGTGTTCAAGGCACATGTTCCATCTGTTACAAAGCAAGAGATTGTTATACAGGCAGTGAAATATATTAGATATTGCTGACCCTTGAAGGTATGAGTTCACCATCGCAGTCTGTCAGGATACCTAATACCGATCACCGCCTCTTTGTGTGGTGACCAGACTAGGCTATGCTAACTGTGAGGAGAGGCAGGTTTCTTCACCTAACGGGCCCACACTTGTCCCTTAGGCATCTTTGAACTGTATTCTGTCAATAGATGTTCAAACAGTCATTCTCTCTATTCACATACCTTCGGTCCTTTGTGGGTGAGCTTCTGATTTACTGTTTTCAGGATCTGTTTTCATCTAACACAGCTTTTTGATCAATTCCCCTTTTACACCAATTATATCTCCTTTCAGTTTTTGTCCCTTGATACTCTCTTTCTGGTGCACCTGTAGATTTTATTTCCCTCTACTTCCCTTCTCTAATAGTGTCAGCTCACATACCCAGGTCTAGTTTTTTCGGCTTCTCCTGACCTGAAACCTTTCCTACTTTCCTTCTTTCCTCCTTCCCACTTCCCAGTCTCCGACTTTTATTCTCCTGTTAATTTTATTTTATCAACTCACCTCCTACCCCAAATTCCACTTCATCCGCTAACTCAGAATCTAGATTCTTCTCCTCTCACAGCTTGTTTCAATCTGCCCCCTCGGGCGGATTCTGAGCCCCTTCCCAGCTCGAGCTGCCCTCTCACTGGCCATCTCTCTCCCCAGGACAGCATTTTCTGCAGCTGCTTGTGTCAGGGTGAGGGTTACTACACTTACCTAAGATAAATCTGTGTGACCTTATCTACTTGCCTCAATGAATTACTACTGCAGTGAATTTCACGTGTTAAAGGTACAATTTAGTCCCTTCTCACTCACCTTGGTGTAAATCAAGAGTAATTCTACTAAAGTAAATGGGGCTCATTCTCCACTCACTCACACCAGTGCAAATTAGGAGTACGTCTGCTGAAGAAAAGGGAGAAGATTCTCCACTTACACACCACAGTATAAAGCAAGAGTAACTCCATAGGCATCAATGGGGCAATTTCTCCTGTCACTTAGCCTGATGTAAATCAGAAGTTACTTCACTTAAGTGAGTGGATTTGCACCAGTGTCAGACTGGTATGGAAGGAGCATCAGGCCCAATTTGTCCTTATATTTATGCCAGGGTTTACAGCATAAGTACAAAACAAAACAAAACCAAAAACAGCACGGCGAGATATACTTACTTTGTGTATATCAGTTTAATGATTCCTCACTCTTGGAGGATAGGATTATAATTCAAAATGATCTGGACAAACTGGAAAAATGGTCTGAAGTAAATAGGATGAAATTCAATAAAGACAAATGCAACATACTCCACTTAGGAAGGAACAATCAGTTGCACACATACAAAATGTCTTATAAATTGAATATTTGAACATTTCATAAGCAAAAGATTCTGGAAAACTCTGTCTATTTCTATATTGGTTAGACCTTCATCCCCTTCAGAAGCTCAGCGTCTGCCAGCAGGGATTGCCTTTGGCTGACAAATTTATGGCAAGTGAAAAGGTTTGCGGAGGAAGCTCATTTTATATTCCTCCCCAGCCCCTATGGATTTGATCTCAGCAAAATTTTACAGACTTCCTGATAATGTGCTAAGCCACAGGCTGTATTGTGCCTAGGGACCAAGCTTCTGGATTCATGTTATTACATCAAAATCTCACCTTTCACTGGGGGATGGGAGATGGTTGTAGCTCTCGTGGTTGTAACAGAAAGCTGGAAAACGTGACCTGAGCGTAAGCAATGCAGGGCTAGATCCACAAAGGGAGCTTAAGCTCTGCATTGCAGCACCTAACTTTAGGTGCCCTGCTACACTTTGGAATTAGGCACCCAGGGTAACCATATATAATGCATGGGGAGAGTTAGGCACCTAAGAATGGGATTCATAGAAGCTAGAATGTGGCATGAAGAGCTGCCTCAGCTAACCAAAAGACAATGACAAGGAAAGGAGTGCAGCCTAGATTCTGCCCTTCAAAGGGGATTAGGTGCCTAAATCCAGGTCAGAAGGAGGTACCCCTATCTCTGCTTGATATTCTCAGCTGGGAAGCCTCTAGTGGAGACAGGTGCTTACACCAGGTAGGAGGAGGTAGCACGCTGCCCTCCAATATTTAATAGTTCAGTGGTTACAGCACTCGTATGCATATGGAAGACCCTAGTTTAAATCCCTACTCCAACTGCCCAGAGTAAGAACCTGAACCCCACTCCCACATGAGTGCCCTAACCACTGGGATTTAGGGCCTTTGGGGATGGGTCTCTCTCCTGTTGCAGCTGTTCTACTTTTTCTAAAATATTTAAATATTCAGTGGGCCAGAGAGAGAGAGAGACAGAGAGAGAGAGAAAGTAAGAATGACTCTATAGCTTAGTGATTTGCATATTCACCTGGAACCTCCAGGTTCAGTCCCTGCTCCAATGAACCTCATCCTTGCAGATAATCTTGGTCAGACCAGTTTCTCTGCGTTTCATTTTCCTGAGATGCTTCCACTTCAATGGGCGCTCTTAAGGTTAATGACCCTCCATTTTCCCTGTTCTGGTAAATATGTGACACAACCCTGACAGTAGATTGCTAACTCCACATACACTGATGCATTCAATGATACAGCAATTTCACAGGATCAACAAGAATTCATAAATTGTACATAGACAGATTCCCCAGTTGTCATCCCCAAAGAGTTATTTCCCTGGGTCTCACTGATAACATGGAGAACATGTTATAAAGGTTGATCCCTTAGGCTTTATTCTATCATTTTGTGCAGTGTGTTACTAGCGTACTTTTAAATAATGCACTCTCCACAACACAAGGGAAAAACAAACAAAAATATAAACTTTATTTAACCATTTAAGAGTAAGAATGGGCCATATACAAATATACAGAAGTACAAAAGGAGAATCAAAATAGACTTGGAAGAATAACAAGGGAAATTAAGAAACAATGTGCCAAGAAGTACAAATATGAGATATTTAAAGCTACCTAAGAGACTTTGGGCCAGATTTTTAAAAGGTATTTAGGTTCCTAGAGGGATTTTCAAAACCATCTAGTCACCTAACACTCATGGGTGTAGGCAACCAGATACTTTTGAAAATCCCACTAGGCACCCAAATGCCTTTAAAAATCTGGTCTTTTGGGTTCCAAATCTTCTAGGTGGCTTTTATAAGATCAGCCAAAGTGTCAAATGAAAAAAAAATGTGTTCAGCAGTAAATAATGTTCATGTCCAGTCATGCTTTATAATAAGGGTACTGTAATAACAGTTTAGTTACATTGTAATTACCACATGCTTATGTTTTCAATATGTATTTTCCAAAAAATCATATACACTGAAGGACAACTACATAACAGATTTAATTATTAATGCACTTGGCTGTTCTTCATGATATTTTCAAGGGCATATCTTCAGCTGGTGTGAGCTAGCATAGCTCCATTGGATTTACACCAGCTGAGGATCCAGCTCAAGTGTCCTAACCAAATTGATGCTGGCTAAAATTGTTAATGGAATCTGGGTGCCAAACTCCTGCAGGCTGCCCTGAAAATCCCAGCCTCTGCGATTGTTCTCAGTTATGCAGCAAACTTCCTGATTATATGGTTCAGTGTTACTCACAGATATTGAGAAAAACATAAGCACACTGTAATTACAGGATCATTGCACTGTAACTGCAGTACTCTTAATTTAAAGTGTAATGTATATCCCTGTTTTGTATTTATATAGGGCTCATGTTGAAGTAGATTTTTGTACACCTGCTCTGTTCCTGCGAGACACTAGGGCAAATTCTCCGAAGTCAAGGGAGTTACGCCAGATGTGAATTTGGTCCAATGTTCCTATGTAACATCAGTACGCAAGCTTGTATCCCAACTTGATAATCACTCCATAGGAAGGACAAATAAGTCTTTAATTTAAACAATCAGATCCTCAAACCAAGAACATGGGATTTATACTGCACATTAGACAAAAAGCCACAAAATTAGACAAAAATCATATCCTATGAGGCGATCAGGTCCCTCATCCACATTCATTGTTGTGTTTCTATGTCTTGCTATCACTGTACATTGAGTGTAGTACCTTGTGAAATCAGTAACTTGAATCATTCTTTTATCCTTGTGAACTATCAAATGATATATCCTGAATTGTTTCAGGTACTCTAATGGTCCAGTGAAGCACAATCTAGAAATTCCATTTAAAACATCCATATTTGCCAAGAGAAACCAAAGTTACCAGTAAAATTTTATTCCAGTATCAGGGAAAATGAAGGTGTATCAACTGTATGGAGATCACAGTTAACAAAAATTATCTCTTTCTGTGTCCCCATACATATCTATCTATCTAATCTACTTTATTGTGCTATCTAGGTATTCCAACAATAAATAAATCCAGACGGATAAAGTGCATAGTGTCTCATAGAAGTAGAATTCACAGAATAAACTAAATTGGTTGAGAACGATTTGTGGACATAATCTTCCTTGTACGTATCACGTTCACAACCTTTAACATTTTGAAAACAGCCTGCACCAGGCCCAGACAAAGTGATAGATATCCACAAAAGCAGCACATTTTGGAGTCACTTCACTATTCTAACACCTGTGAGTGCATGGAAATGTTAGAATTTACACTCACAAAACCCAATGGGCTCAAGATTCAATGGAAACATGGACACTGATTACGTGAATCAGTGAGTGACCACTTACAATGATCTTTATGTGAATATTAGGTAAATCAGATTGCACAAAATCTTAACCGGTTCCATGTTATTTTGTGAAGTGATATTAATTGTACATAGCACATCCATATATTTTAAGTACATCTTGTAGCCCGAATGCTAATCTACTGTAAATTGGCAGTTGAAGGTCTGCCCTATACATCAGACAAGCCTCAAAGGGTTTGAATGTTGGGTTAAGATACAATTCTGGACAATGTGGGGTGAAATCCTGGCCCCACTGAAATTGAGTTCTGTAGTTGACTTAAGTGGGGCTAGGAGCTTATGATTTTTACAGTCTGTCTCACAATATTTGTTATATTTCTTAAAGTCTCAACTGCTTGAATCAACATATCAGCTTTCATATTTTCTTTTAAATAATCATAATCCCTCTTTCTTAGGTAGTTCTTTTCATCCATAGATCACAAAAAAAGGAGGTGAGTATCATTATCCCCATTTTATAGATGGGGAAACTGAGGCACAGAGAGACGCCATTACTTCCTCAAACTCACCCACCAAGCCAATGGCAGAACCAGGAATAGAACTGAGTTCTCTTCATTGCAGTCCAGTCCTCTTGCCACCAGGACATACTCATGGTTACAGAGAAAAACAAAAACATGAAGTAAGTGCACCCTACAGACTCAAAAACCTGACAGCAAATAAAAAGAACCACACATTTATTATTTAAAGCCAATCTCATGATTTTGGGGGCCCTGATTCACGATTTGTCAATGCTTGGACTTAGCAATAATGATTTTTTTCCCCAAAAATGTCTCCCAACTTCTGTAGTCTTCTAATATTTCGTTTCTTTTGAGAATCCCAGTGCAACATGGCCCCAGTCAGGTTGAAGGTAGCATGAGGACACCTCTGGGCCTTCTCTTTTTGATATTTGTATTCACAATGAATGAACTCAGAAAGTGCAACGGCATTTAGAAAATTAAAGGAGATGTTCTGTGAAATTTCTCAAACCTCAAGTTTTGGAAAGAAGTTAGGTGTCTTATTTTCTCTCAGCCACTTCCACAAGCACCACTAGATATATTTCGCCATAGAAGGAGGTGATAATACAAGACAATGAGGAATTCTTAGTAAAAGTGGATAGAGCAGGCAACATGTGAATTCAAATCCTGATTAGATCTAGGCTTAATGTAAATTGGGGGTTTCCAGGACCTTGGAACTTTCAACACAGAAGACACAGGTCTTTAGCAATGGAGCTAAAAAATTAACTTCTCTAGCTGTGACGAAGTAGAAGGCTATTGTAATAACCCCTAGGGGAAGTACCATCTCGTGCATTAAGCCAGGGTATTACATTATGACTTGCATCTGATTTTAAAGGTGAATCAGGATTAGGTTCTGGATTCAGTTTTGACATCATCAAAATTTTGCAAGCTATTCCCAGTATCTTCAGTCTAAACTGGCAGAATCATTGTGAAATCAATATTTACAAAATTTTGCAATGCCAGAAAGAAAGAAAGAAAGAAAGAAAGAAAGAAAGAAAGAAAGAAAGAAGCCTACAAAAATACCCATCTGGGTTTCTATCCAGTCTGGAACTAGAACTGGAACTTTATTCTGAATCCCCTTCAAATTCCACTGGGGTCTTGATTTGAAGTTCCTGTGGGTTTATCTTTATCTATACCTAGGTTTGGAAGGATTACATTTTTATCAGTAAATGTCAGTAAATGCCATTTTCACCATACAGACTGTCAACTGACCACCCCCCAAAAAATGGTTCCATCAATAAAAATAGAAATGTACAGATAAGCAAAGTAAGAAAAATGCTGCTTCAGAACTTATTGGAGTTTGATTTAGGAATATACTGTGTATATTTTGACTTGTGATGTTGACAAGTTGAGTTTTAATCATTATAAAGTTCTAACTTTTCAAAAAATCAGTTGTCATTAAATAGTTATTCTCTGACCCACCTTGTTGTCTGACACGCCACAGTAATTTCTTGCAAATGTGAAAATATAGACAATATTTTTTTAAATGCTTAAAAATAAACATTGATATTCTCTGTCAAAATTATAAAAAAAATTGAATTCTGCCAAGCCTATCAATATAATCTATATCTATA
>NW_020691710.1:0-3509 GCF_002925995.2 Terrapene triunguis
GCCGGCCCTGGCTGCAAATGGAAAGAATTCTGCAAAGGACATAGAAGCTAATGGCTCTCATACCATAAAATTATTAAGAGACCTCAGGAAAACCAACAGATTTGCTTTGGCAGTTTTTAGTAGTTGGCTGGGAACATAAAATTGGTAAATATGTTAGACAGAAGCCTGTAGGGCTTTCTGGATTGCAAAAGAGGCTTTAAAATCAGAACATTAGTTAATCAGCAACCAGTTAATATATCAATATTAACTGACCCCTTTTCACAAGGAACTTGATAACTGTAGTTTGCATCACCTGGAGTTTATGCATGAACTTACTGAGTGAGCTAGGAAGCGGGTTGTTGCAATAATCAAATTTTGAGGTGTCAAAAGTGAGGAAACCCATGTCAACGTCTGAATAAGACACAATGGCTATAATGTAGGGTGAGGTCTTGAGTGAGACGAAGGTGCAGCTATACATTTCTCAAAATGAAAGGATTTCTCTAGATCATCCTGCATTCTTTTTGCTGTTTTTGATATTATATACCATGCTCTACCACCAGAAGTGCAGTAGGTGCTTTTCAGAACAAATCTATGGCTCCTGCACCCAAGAATTTACAATCTAATTTAGATATAAATTAGACTTCTACAAAAAGCAGATGTAACAAAGAGTAGAGAGAGGATGATGTGAAGAAAGATAAGGGTAACAGAAATAAAATCACATCGTTATTCTGATTAGACATATGCACATCCAGATGGCTTAGTTAAAAAGATGTTCATGTTTCTTAATGATGTATTGATTGACTCTTGGTGATCATCACAGAAGAACTGCACCTTAACAAGGGTTTGAACGAATAGAGTAATGAGTTGGTTGGGCTGGAAAAGTGAAGGTATTCCATACTTTGGAAATGGCATGAAAAAAATGGTACAGAAAGAGCAGTGGGAGAAGCGTGTTGTAGAGACAAACTAATTGCTCCCAAAGAGAACAATAGGTAAAGAAAAGTGAGCTTAAGAGAGGCTGGGGGTGAAAGAGGACAGGGACTACTGCAATAAAATCACATGGTTTTCTCCCTGCATGTGTAGATAGTTGGCTCAGTTAAATTTTTTTTTTTTTTTTTTTTTTTTAAATAACGGCTTGGTATTGATTCACTTCGTGTAGAAATTCCAAGAAGTGCATCTTTCCTAAGAAGGGATTTGAATGAAGGGGTGAGGTGAATCAGGATAGGCAAGGGGTCCAAGGCATAGGCCTTGGCTTGATAAAAGACACAGACGTGGTTGTGGGAGAAGACAAAGTAATTTATCTTGAAGAGACTATAAACTAAAGAAAAGAGTGGGTGTATAAGACCAAACAACATTTCTGTCTTCTCTCATTTGCCTGTAAAGCTTGGGCGGAATGTCTATAACTCTGCTAATACCAGTGAAGCCTCAGCCTAAATATCAAAACATATACAACATAATTGGTAACCCTGACAAATATTTCTCAAGGTAAGCAAATTAAAAACAAACTAAGAAGCCTAGGACTGAAGATTGAACCATACTTTACATTAGACTGGAACAGGATCAAAAGGAATGTCTGAGATTTTCAATGGGAGTTGATTTCAACGGAAATTAGAAGCCTAAATTCTATTGACAATCTGGCCTTAGTTGCCCAACTGTTATTGTTTTCATTGGGATTTGGTCACTTTAACTCGCTAGGTGTCTCTGAAAACCCCAACTATAACTATTAACTGAGAGATGTAAAATGCAGAAAAATTAAGGGACAAATAAGTCAGCACAGAACCCAGAAAACTTATAGTTCTACATATTCATTACTTGCCAGACTCAAAATAAAAACAGATCTATCTAAAAGCTGAATCCACAAATGCAATGAGAACTAAATTATACCTGTCCCCGAGGTGGTGGAAAGGATTGAGAAAGGCCTTTCCCCCAGCACTTACACAAAGAGGTAGCCATAATTTGAGCGTACAATGGTAGGAAGAACAATGGAGGAGGCTTGCCAGCAATCCAAAGGTTTGATTTCGTAACTAGAGGGACATATTCTGAATTCTGATTCACTGGTATAATAGCAGAGTACAAACCATCAGACAATTCAGATACTTTTGGTATCACCAGATCTAATTTATTTTATATTATAGATAAAAATGAATTATAAGAACATCTTGTTTAGTGCAGGTCACAGAATTAACAACAGCATACAATTATGGGCACAAGATAAAGCCATAGAAAGAATATGATATAGATACAAGAGTTCCTCTGAATAGAGAAACAAGGAATGCAGATGAAAACAAATTACACACTGGTATTTTAACAGATGGCTTAACTCAATATGGTGAAAAACCAGAACGAGTTGATGGTTCCCTGGCTATATAACTGACCTTTTCTATGAATGTGATGAATAGAAGCCAGGTAGTGCGGTGTTTATTATAAGAATCTCTCCTGAGGCTAGTCCTCTTCTCCATCATCAGTACATCCTATTCCTTAACAATCCACCTGTCCAGTGACAGGACATTTGGACTGCACCATTTAGTGGTTATAGGCCATTTAGCTACAGCAATAAAAGTCTTATCTGTGCTTGTGATTTATTCTTAGGTGAATTATGATCTATACCTAAAATAGCTAAATGGGTTTTCGGTGAAGTTTGTTCACCAATAATTAATTCAAATTGTTGGAGAGTTCTGCTATATATTGTTCTAAATGCATATGCTCCGCTAATCTTCCTTCCAGCACTGCTTATTTCACACTCTGCATGTTTTATTTGATCTGCTCTTCTTGAGGTCAGTCTTGTGCAAAATCTGATATTAGGTGATGAAGTGCATAGTGGAGATTGAGGTATGTACTTGTATTTTATGCACATCAGTCAGAACAGAACCAGCTCATGCATGTTATAGTTTCTAGCCCATGCCATATTGCCAAGAGTGTATTCTTACTGACCTGGTATTTGAGAAGAAGTGCATATAAATGAGTAATTGGCTCTTATATTATTCTTGATATTAAGAAAGAAAAGTCATATGAGGCCTGATTTTCAGTAATGCTGACCATATATTTGGAGTACCTAGAAGCTGGGGTTACTCAACACGTCTGCAGAATGTTTCTTTTTAGCAATCTCAAGTATCTTTCCTTGTTTTTTTGTGAATATTTGTCAATTTCTGCAACTACTGAAGTATTGCTAAATGCTAAAGTTTTTACTGACTCTGCATCAGTTCCAATAACATTATTTCACGTGTACATGCTAGTTATCCAATTGAAGAACTGCTTTAGGCCATATTAATCAGGTTCTTTTTATATTTTTTATTTCTGAAATTGTGTACAACAAGAAGCACATAACATAAAATACATTCACATAAACCAGTGGTTCCCAAACTTGTTCCGCCACTTGTGCAGGGAAAGCCCCTGGCGGGCCGGGCTGGGCTGTTTACCTGCCGCATCCGTGGGTTCAGCCGATCGCGGCTTCCAGTGGCCGTGGTTCGCTGCTCCAGGCCAATGGGAGCTGCTGGAAGTGGCGGCCAGTACGTCCCTCGGCCCGCGCCGCTTCC
>NW_020691711.1:0-2373 GCF_002925995.2 Terrapene triunguis
CTTGTCTCAGCAAGTTCTATTCTTCGTCAGTCTGATGGGACTCACACCATCAACAACCTATGTAACCCCGATTTACAATGTTAAAAATGAGACCACTACAGCATTGGTTGGCAAGCCATTACAAACCCAATGTGGACAGCATACACATGAGATTTTACTGCCTAAAATGGTACTCATTCCTTTTACTGATGGGCAACAAGAAGAAAATGTCATTCAAACCATCCAGCTCTATCTGCTATGGTAACCTCAGACACTTCCAGCCTTGGCTGGGGAGCACGATGCCAGGGGCTCAGGATTTATAGCCATTGAAACTTCTGGGAACAGAAGCTTCATGTAAATTATTTGGAACTGAGAGTAGGGAGATGGGCCTTTGAGGTTTTTCTTCTCCTAAAATATTGAGTAGAGCAGGTGCTGACAGCAATGTTTTATTTGAACAAACAGAGGATATTCACTCAAGCCAATTATACAAGAAAGCCATGAAACATTCCGAGAGGTGCAAACCTCACAAAATCTATCCCATAGCTATTCACCTAGAGAAAAAAGACCCACTGAGCAGGAATCAATAAGGCCAACATGAGTAGTCTCTGAAATGCATTAGTAGACGGGATTTTCTTCCCATAAGGTCATCCAAAACTAGACCTGTTTGCCATGAAGCACATCACCAAATGCCAAAGGGCAGAGATGGACAGTACACCCATATCAAACACATTTCTTCTTGAATGGGTGAAAAAGACTTCTTTATGCTTTCCCCCGCCAGTTCATCTAAATTCCAGAGTCCTAAAGAAGATTCAACAGGCACAAGCCATAAGTAATATTAATAACCTACAGATGTCCCTAGAAACAATGATCCTCAGCAGATCTACTTCAAATATCAAAGGGAACTTATGTGACTGTCCTGATTACTCAGAACTCCTCACGCAAAAAAAAGGTCACATCCAGCACCCAGACTAACATTTGTTCCATCTCACAGCCTGGCCCTTCAGACCTTGTCTTCAGTAGAGTTGGACTGTTCAAAAGGTGTGCAAAAATACTCCTGAACTCCAGGAGACAATCCACATCTTCCTGTTATACATGTAAAAGGAGAAGGTTCTCATGAGCAGATGACATTATTACTCTATCCACAACTGAGTATATATTATATCTAAAATCCCAAGGCTTCTCTATCTCTTCAGTCAGAGTACATCTGGCAGCAATTTCTGCCCATCATGTTCCAGTAGAGCAAAAGACGATTTAGCCACTCTGTGGTTAAAAGGATTTTGAAGGATCACATCAATACTTGACCTTCCATCAGAGAACAGATTCCTATTTGAGATTGTATTCTGGTACTCACCCAATTAATAGGGACTCCTTTCAAGCCCATGGGAAAATATTCTGTATGTTCTCTATCCATCAAAACAGTTTTTATTATAGCCATAACATCAGCTAAGAGTATGTGAGAGCTATGGGCCCTTATGGCTGACCTTCCTTCACGGTGTTTCGCAAAGATAAAGTTGTTTGTATGCCCTCAGTCTACGTTTTTGCCTAAAATAATAACTGACTTCCATGTGAGCCAATCAGTTAACCTGTTGGTATTCTTGCTTGGATTTCTCTCTTATCTAGGTTAGGCTAGACTGCACACACAAGAGGAGAAGAGCTTTTGCCTTCTGTTATCTCCAAAGAGGTCAAAAGAACACAGGAAAGATTCTAACTTGTTTGTAACATACAAATGCTAGGTTACCATGCACAGCACCTTTTAAAATGGGTCAGACTCTTCATTGAAGAATCTTATAAGAAAACCAACATGTCTTTGCTAGAGGGTCTTAGGTCTTGGACCAAGACAACATTTATGGGTTGCCTTAGACACATTCTGTTACAGAAATATATAGGATAGCCATTCAGAGTTGTCCATATACATTCACAAAATATTATTCCCTTGACCAGGCCGCAAAGCAGTACTGGAATCACTGTTTAACTGTTCCTCATCTCACCTGTCTAGGAGAAGGTACTTCCTGCTAAACTTCTATGAGTGGGAATGTGCAGAGGCAACTTGAAGAAGGAATGGAGATTATTTACCAGTAACTGGAGTTCTTTGAGATGGACTTTGCACATTCACACTCCCCCGCCCACTTTCTCTTCTTCCTTGGAAGCCTAGTAATTTAACTGATTTTGTGGAGGCAGTGGAAGGAATTTAGGAGGTTGGTGTGCTCCACCCATTTTTATACCTTCACTTTCTGAGCACTTGGAGCCTTGGGGGAGGGGAGCTGAATGCTCCTGTCAGTGTTCCTTCCCCACTCTGAACTCTGGGGTACAGATGTGAGGACCCACATGAAAGACCCCCTAAGCTTATATTCCACAAGCTTAGGTTAAAAACTTCCCCAAGGCACAAATTCTTCC
>NW_020691712.1:0-3253 GCF_002925995.2 Terrapene triunguis
GGCCCCCGGCCCAGCACCCAGCGGCGCCGGATTTTCCCGGACATGTTCGGCTTTTGGGGATTTCCCCCCGGACGGGGATTTGAGTCCCAAAAAGCTGGACATGTCCGGGAAAATCCGGACGTATGGTAACCCTAAGAAACAGGGTCCCGCCACAAGTCATTTCAGCTCAATTTAAGCTCTTACAATAACAAAGAGGCTCCTAATAGAGCCTATTTAGCTCTGTCTTTGACCAGTGGGAGGAACAGGTTAAACCAGCCGGGGGAGGTTCATTCAGACCCTGCTCACATCAGTAAAGAGGAGAACTGGGTCTGTGGAGTGACCTGGGGCCTGGAGCGTCTGCACCGGCTCAGCCGCAGCCGCTGGCAGCCCAGCCTCTCCCAGCTTCGTCCCAGCACACGCTGCCTCCACCTTGCCCTGCACAGCCCTCCAGCGGGCCTGGGACACCAGGGTTGGGCTTGGAAACCAAGCCCCACCCACAAGCCAAATTCCACCCACAAACTGAACCCCGCCCAGAAGTCGAGCCCCGCCCATATGCTGTGCCCAAGCCCTGCCCACAAGTCGAGCTCCGCCCACACGCTGAGCCCACCAAGCCCTGCCCACAAGGTGTCACTCACAGCAGACAAAGGGTGTGCCCCCAGCTTCGGGGAAGTCCCTTATGTGATGAAGTGGGGATGTTCTTAATGTTTTCTCTAAAAACTGTGTGGGTCCCTCAGTTTCCCCTATGCATTTCTGAAGTCTCTAGGTGGTGGGATAAGGGGTGTGATTGTGGCAGAGCCCGAGAGGGCCAGTGTGATGCTGTCTGCACAGAGAATGGCCGACACCCTGTCTCCTGGCAACTGGTGGCCTGGGCCGCTCTCCTGCAAGGTGCCAACTGAACAGGGTTACCATACATCCGGATTTTCCCGGACATGTCCGGCTTTTTGGTCCTCAAATCCCCGTCGGGGGAAATTGCCAAAAAGCCGAACATGTCCGGGAAAATACTCCCAGCTTTGTTTTGCCGGCCTCCCTGCCCCAGTCCCCTGCTTACCTTAGAGCGGCTCCGGCGGGCTGCGAGTTGCAGGCGGATTCCCCCACGGCGGCAGCGGCTGCTCCCCCCAGACACCTCAGCTCTGTGCAGCTGACGAGCCGAGCTGCCCGAGCGCTACCAGCTTCACGGTTTGCCCGGCAGCCCCCAGACCTCCAGACCCTGCGCCCCCGGCCGGGCGCTTCCCCTCCCGGGCTCCGGCTGCGCTGGGTCTGGAGGCTGCCCGGCAAACCGCAAAGCCGGTAGCGCTCGGGCAGCCCTATTCGCGTGGCTGGGAGGGAGGAGGGGGAATGCGGGGCGCTCAGGGGAGGGGGCGGAGTTGGGGAGGGGACTTTGGGGAAGGGGCGGAGTTGGGGCAGGGCGGGGAAGGGGCGGGGCCAGGGCCCCGTGGTGTGTCCTCTTTTTTTAATGTTTAAATATGGTAACCCTACAACTGAAGGTGTTGTCGAACAAAGAGATCAGGTGGCCTCCTGGCCCGGGAAAGAGACTAAGGCAGAGGAGGGGCTGGAGAGTTTCAGTTTGGAGCTGGCTGGGGATATGGAGGGGAGGCCAGACAGACCTCCTGGCCTCCCCTGGCCCCCCAAGATGGACCTGACTGAGGGGGTCCTGTTCTCTGTACCTGCAAGACCTGTCTGGGACTGTGTTCCTGTCGTCTAAATAAACCTTCTGTTTAACTGGCTGGCTGAGAGTCCCGGTGAATCGCAGGAAGCCGGGGGTGCAGGGCCCTGACTCCCCCACACTCCGTGACACCTTAGACCTGCCCCCTGGGCCTACAGCCTCCTGCCCCACCCCGTGAGTCCCATGGAGCCAGACCCCGGGGGAGCCTGGCCCGCTCTGCAGGGTGAATGCCCCTCGCCCAGCATGGGCACAGGTGGGGTTATTGGGCGACTGGACCCAGCCTAGCCAAGCCTTGGTTAGCCCAGAGGGACGAAGGTCACAACCTAGTCCACCCTGGTCAGCCCAGAGCCCCCAACCCCATCCCTCAGCGCTCGCTTTGTCCCAGTTCAGGTGTGCACCAGAGCCCTCCGCAGCCCCCGGCCTTTGCCCCGAGCTGGTGTGGGGCCCGCAGTGCTCAGTGGCTGGTGTCAAAGGCCCAGTGGTTGGATCAGCCACTGGTCTCTCAGCTCCCCTGATCCAGGCAGCCGGGAGCTGCTCACACCTGCCTGCCCCGGCAGCACACAGACTGCCCCCGCCCGCCCCGCTGAGGCTGCCGCTCACCGTGGAAACTGAGGCACACACAGGCCTCATAAAAACAGCACACGCAATTCCCACACCGGGGCTGCCCCGCTCCCGCCCCATGTGCTTGGCAGCAGTGGAAGTCATGGGGCGGGAGCGGGGCAGCCCCAGTGTTGACATGGGGTTCACGGCTGGGCAGCGCCCCGTGCCCAGGCTGTGTGCAGATCCAGGCAGAGCCCTGCCCGCGTTACAGGGCTGGGTCCGTGTGGGCTCACAGGCAGAAGGGCACGGCCGGGAGTACTGGGTGTGCAGGGGGGGGGAGCAGGCCTGCGACCCCCAGGCCGGCCGAGCAGCTCCCAGGACACCAGCCGTGTGTCCGCGCCGCAGGCAGCCGGGGAACATTGCAGCTTGTTAGGATCAATTAGTGCTGAGCGAGCGCTGGAGGCCCCGGCCTGGTGCCAGGCCCACTCCCGAGGAGGGCGCCACGGCTCATGCCAAGGAGCCCCTGGCACTTGACGGCCTGGGCGCCTGCCCCCGCCTCGGCCCCAGGCGGGCAGGGCGGACGGCGGCTGCTGCCCTGGCACAGGCCCTGGCGAGGGACCGGGCCTCCCACGGCCCCGCTCGGCCGCTCTGGGGACTCACACTGGTCCCTGCTGCTGGCCCCACAGGCCCAGGCCAGGGGCTGCTCCCCCCTCCCCCCACGGCTTGTCCAGTGGGACCTCCCCCCTGTGGGGAGAGGACCAACAGGCAGGGGCCACCGCTGGGTGTGTCCAGAGAGCAGGGGATGCCCCTCCCCACCCCACCTGGGCCCACAACACCTGCCGTCCCCCAACCCCCGTTCCCCTCCCTGCTGCACCCCACCCATAACTCCCCTGCCCCCACCCCCTCCACCAGCCTCTCCCCTCCCCACACAGCAATACTTACCCCCTCCCCTCCCCCCAACAGGCAAACTCCCCTGTTCCCACCCCTCCCCACACAGCAATACTTACCCCCTCCCCTCCCCCCAACCAGGAAACCTCCCCCGTTCCCACCCCTCCCCACACAGCAATACTT
>NW_020691713.1:0-3869 GCF_002925995.2 Terrapene triunguis
GTGCCAAGTGCTGTGACCTTTTGAAGAACTGTTACAATCCCCTGGAGGAGAGGCAATAGCAGTACTTATTCACACACAAAAGCTCAGTGCTAGTGACTCAGTATAAAACAAGGTAACCTTTTCCTTCCTCCAGCAGGGCCTGTACAAGAAACCAGATACAGATAACGACACCCAAAATTACACAGATTAACAAAGGAAATGAGAGCGGGAAAGCCCTGGAGGGCATACCGTCCTAGGTGCATAACTGTCTGTGTAAGATGTTCCTATATTTGCACACCGAATGCGCACATCGGAATATGGCAGCTGTGCACACAAAGTGGGGAACTGTGAGTGGAAATGAATTAGGGTCATTTGAAATTGCTTGATTTGTGGGGAAAAGTGGTTAATTCCCTGTGCAAATAGATGAATAAAGGAGCAGAGGGAGAGAAACATTTCAGTGAAAACCATATAGTCCAAGGATTAGCTATGGGGATAACCGATTGTTCAGTTCGCTGACAATTAAAATTTAAAAAATTAGTTTTGGCTAGAACCCAAACTGACATTTTTCAAAATTTTCAGCAAATTGAAGCTGAAAAAGCTTTGTTTTGATTTTGAGCCTTTTAAAATGTTTTTCATTTTCAAAAAAAATAAAATTATAGGAAATTTCTAAATGAAAAGTCATTTTGAATCAAAAATCAAAACATTTTATTTTGAAAATGTAGAAACAAAACATTTCCATTTGTGTTCAGGGCTTTTTGTTTTGTTGGACTGAAGCAATTCAGTTAAATCGAAACGAATTTCATTTTTTGCCCCAGAAAAAAGTTTTGATTGAAAAATTTCACCCAGTTCCATTCATATGCAACGATCCAACTTATGTCATCCACCAGGTTTGAATAAAGGACCTTCTGCAGCGCAGAATACACCTCTATCACTTGAGCCAAAAGAGTACTTTCCTTTAGCTGGTAGCAGTAGTAGGCTATTACCTTCTACATGGATTGACCACTGGAGAGGGACCAAACACACACTCCACAAGCATATTACATATACATGGGGCACGTACTTGTATCAGCCTAGCTTAGGGGGTAGAATATTCTATGCAAGTGCAGGACTTTCTAACTAGTTTGTGTTTTAAAGATTGAATCACCCTTGAAAAAAATACATTTAATTACAGGGGGGGAAAGGTCAGTGAACTCAAACTAGTTTGGGGAATAGTAAGAGCCTACAGCCCCTTCGAACTCTGCGATGGTGGATCATGCTGCATTTAACTATTCAATTGCCCCACTCCCTCCCCCCCCCCATACCCATTTGCCTGCCTGTTTCCTAAAGGGATTTACATTTAGCTCATGGCAATGACATTGAATGGACTGGAGGAGGCTGACCCAGTCCTTCTGGAACCGCATGGAAAATATTAACTTGGAGTTTCCGACAGCACCGAGAAAAACTAAAGAGGGGCCAGGCAGGCAGAATGTCTGGAGAGCTGCAAACGCACAGGGCAGCCTACAGATCACGGCCACCAAACGGGAAAACCAAACAATCCAGGGAAGTACCGATATTGCCCTAAGTGAGAAGTGTCTCTCCTAGAGGAAGGGGAGGAGTAACCCAGCAGGCTGGGGGAACTAAGCACTGCCAGAGGGATTGTACCAGGGATGGAAATATCTCCCCGAAGTCACTTTCCAATGTGACACCTGTCAGGCTGAGATACAAAGTAGCTGCTTTATCACCAGGAAAATTGCTCCCGCAATGTGCTTCTTTGCTGAAAGTACCTGGGAGCAGTACGTGTGTATTTGACGGAGCGAGAGACCACAACATAATTATATAGCACTTGATGAGTCACTTTCCTCTTAGGGTACGTCTTCACTACCCGCCGGATCGGCGGGTAGTAATCGATCTATCGGGGATCGATTTATCGCATCTCGTCTAGACGCGATAAATCGATCCCCGAACGCGCTCCCCGTCGACTCCGGAACTCCACCAGAGCGAGAGGTGGAAGCGGAGTCGACGGGGGAGCCGCGGCCGTCAATCCCGTGCCATGAGGACCCGAGGTAAATCGATCTAAGATACATCGACTTCAGCTACGTTATTCTCGTAGCTGAAGTTGCGTATCTTAGATCGATCCCCCCCCCCCCAGTGTAGACCAGCCCTTAGATACACCAGCGTAAATCGAGCTACCCCAGTTCACAGTGGTGTAACTAAGGGCTTGTCTACACACAGTCTTTGTACCACTTTAACTATATTGGTTTGAAACCGACATAGTTAAATCAGTAAAACCCCTAGTGTGGATGTAGTTATTTTGCTATAAAGGCGCCTTATACTGGTATAACTTGTTCCTGTGTACCTACACCCATATTAGGAAATGTACCAACGTAATTGTTTGGTTACACAGCGCACCCGGAATCCTTACACTTAACTTGGTAAGAAAACTGTGTATAGACCAAGCCTAGGGGTTCTGTGGCCTGGATTTTACATGAGGTCAGACTAGATGATCACAGTTGCCCCTTCTGGCCTCAGAATCGATGAAAGAGGAAGAGTTGGCCCATACTACCGGCCAAAGTACTTTGCGAACATTATTAACTAATTAATCCTCACAGCATCCTGATTTTGCACATAGGGAAACTAAGGCACAGAGCAGTTAAGTGGCCACACTCAGTGAGTCATTGTCAGAGCCAGGATTAAAACCCAGGTGATCCTGGCTGCACAGTCCTGTGTTTTAATCATTAGACAAATGCTGACTCTGGGTGCGTAGGGGAAAACGGCACTTGCACGATGAGTCATTCATAAAGCCAAGGAAGGAGAGAGAGAGAGAAGATGGATTGTCAGAAAACGGGACATTTAACCTCAAGTGGAGAGAACAGGCTTGGATGAGCTAGAGGCTGATAAATCTGCTTTTCAGACTACGCAGCAGGGATGGTGAATCGTTCTGTAAATATTGGGAACATCGACCAGTACGTGTTGTCCTTCTTAAA
Source organism: Terrapene triunguis (assembly GCF_002925995.2). NCBI lineage: Eukaryota > Metazoa > Chordata > Testudines > Emydidae > Terrapene > Terrapene triunguis. The sequence goes on from NW_020691713.1 coordinate 2,943, forward strand.
AACAAAAAGAACAGACAAAGCGTTAGTAAATCCCTTGTGACCTTTCCATCGTCTGCTCTGATACTTATCGAGGAAACGCTCGCCAGACAGAGAATGTGCTGTTCAGAGCGACACGCTGTTGACATGCACTAGAGCGATAGGCAAACTCACCAATTTTAATGCTTCTTAAGAACTCCTGTGTATGGAGGGACAACCAAATGGGGGATGGGCACGTTATTTGCTTCTGTAGTTTCTTGTTTGGTATCACACACTACATCGGATATAATGCATGCTGTCAAACACTGTAGGGCTCTGGCAGGCAAAGGGATAACAAGATCCAGTAGTGGGAAGCTGAAGCTAAATAAATTCAGGCTAGAAATAAGGAGCAATGATTTAATAGTGTGGGTAATTGACAATTGGAATCACTTTCTGGGGGATGTGGTGGATTTCCCAGCACTTGGCAATCTTTAAGTCAAGATCGGATGTCTTTCTAAAAAATATGCTGTAGCTCAATCAGAAGTTATGGGCTTAAGGCAGGAATCACTGGGTAAATTTCTATGGCCTACATGATGCAGGAGGTCAGAATCAATGGTCATCATTTAAATATATTTACAATTGTTCATAGACAAATATCAATTTACTATCAAACAGTCTCCACTTTCGATACAGTTGCTTCTCACTGTCAGGAGGGGACACATTCCTTCTCTGGGATTGTTTGGTTCTGTTGGTGCTAACCTGTTCTCCAGTAGCCTGACTGTGTTTTCACCTATTTCAATAAGGCAGTGGTTCTCAGACTGGGGCCGCCGCCTGTGTAGGGAAAGCCCCTGGCGGGCCGAGCCGGTTTGTTTACCTGCCGGGTCCGCAGGTTCGGCCAATCGCGGCTCCCACTGGCCGCGGTTCGCCGCTCCAGGCCAATGGGAGCTGCTGGAAGCGGTGCGGGCCGAGGGA
>NW_020691714.1:0-2927 GCF_002925995.2 Terrapene triunguis
CTGGGTCAGACCCAGGGGCCCAGCAGCACCTGCAACTCTTGCAGGGCTGAGCTGGGATCCTGCCCCTCCCTTGTTTCATCACAGGCAGCAGCGTCACCGTGTGGCCAGTCTGAGAAATGCGCAGGGATGGAGCCGCCGGGAAAGTCCCCTTGGGGTCCTTTTCCCAAAGGGGCTGGTGGGGTCAGCAGGAGCCCAGCACCTCTGCAAGTTGCGCCCAGTATTGGGGTGAAGGCTTGGGACTGGGAGCCAGGACTCCTGGGTTCTGTCCCTGGTACCATGTAGGGTGACCATGTACTTAAAGTACTGCCCAGGGTCTTTTCAGAGGGGATAAGGCAAAGCACCACTTTTATTGGTAATACATGTATCAATTAACACTGTATCATGTGCATATGAGATATATTATACTCATGCACTTACACACACAAGCACACTCCGTCTTGTTGTTGTTACCAACTAGTTGCTCCTCTTAACTTCACTGGCCAGGTGAGTTAGATGGGGAGGGGTGGAGCCGGGCTTCTGCCGATACGGATCGATGCTCCCATGTTGACAAGACGAGACCCAGGGTCCTCTGCAAGACACCTCACATTTATAGCAGCTTCCCTCTCATGCAAATCTGTACCAGATGCAAAGTCAGTGTCTGTGTCCATTGGTCATCTGTGGAGCTTCTCTCTGGGTGTTGTCCCAATGCTGCCACATTTATTTTCAAAGAGGGTGTTCTCAAAAGAAGGTGCTCGCTTCTAACCCCCAAGGCCGTCAATATGTCTGATCTTCTTTAGTGAGCCCATTTGACAAGTTTTATTGTTCTTGGGTCTGGCTTCCATCCCCTCTCCAACTGTTCCAGCTGTCTGGAGGTGCTGCCCTCCACCCCTTCCTCATTCACACCTCATTCATTCAACAGGTCAATTGATTAAAAGGGGGGAAGATCTTATTCTATTCCTAGCAAAAATACATGTTCCTTCTATCTTAACTATCCTTAGGGGCGATAACATTATACCAAGGTTCAATACAAAGTTTCTATTTAAGTATTTGATACAAAGTTCCTATATCAAAGGACTTGATACAAAGTTGTATGAAAATAGAATACAAGGTTATATGAAGAGGCATAATACAAAGTCATATGAAAATGATGAAAATTATACACAGTTAGGCAAAGATGCTTAATGCAGAGATTTATCTACAACCAGACAGCAAATGTGAAAAATCGGGACAGGGGTGGGGGTAATAGGAGCCTATATAAGAAAAAGACCCCAAAACCTGGACTTTCCCTATAAAATCAGGACATCTGGTCACTCTAGTACTCTGAGGGGCGTGGGTCTAGTGGGTTAGAGCGGGGAGGGCTGGGAGCCAGGACTCCTGGGTTTTATCCCTGGTTCTGCCACTAATGCCGTGTGCATCCTGGTCGAGCTGCCGCTGTTAACCTGATGGCAGCGTCTCTATGATGCATTGGCACTGAGACAGTGGTGGGTGCTGTGAGCGCTGAGCCCAACATGGAAGCCGACTGGAGCAGCGGGTGCCAGGGATAATTACCCTGATGACGAAGGAGAAGACACTTGTCTGCAGCAGGAGCCCTTCTCTAACTGGTCCCAAAACCCCAATGCCGCCAGCACATCCGCTTCGTCTCTCTCCCCGCACTGGGCACGCTTGGTCTAGTGAGCTGGGGAGCAGCTCATGGGTCTGTCTACGAGGACCAATGTGCGAGGGGTTTTGCAAACACAAGCTCTTGAATGTCACAGGCCAAGGCAGAGCTGGGAGCTGGAGCCAGAGAGTCTTGCATCTGAAGAAGTGAGGTTCTTACCCACGAAAGCTTATGCTCCCAATACTTCTGTTAGTCTCAAAGGTGCCACAGGACCCTCTGTTGCTTTTTACAGATTCAGACTAACACGGCTACCCCTCTGATACTTGACTCCATGGATGGACCATCTCAGAGCAGTCCTGGCTTAATGTTAAATCACTTTAAACGTGGATTCCGCTCTGTGGGGGCTGAGCAAAGCGAGTGGAGTGGCTCGGGGTTCACAGGCAGCGTCGCTTGGGACAGCAGCAAAAGCCACAAAGCCCAAGATTGAACTGAAATCAGTGGCTGTACCCCTCCCCACGTACACATACACCCTGCACCCCCCAGTCACCTCACACACACATCCTGTCCCCCCCCACAATCCCTTCACACACACACACTTCCTGTGTCCCCCCACACAGTCCCCTCACACACATATACTGTCCCCCCCACAATCCCCTCACACACACACACCCTGTGTCCCCCCCACAATCCCCTTCACACACACCATGTATCCCCTCAGCCCACCCTTCTCCAACCCCCACCCTATATATAAACAGTTAAATTTCAATGTCAGAAGGACCCAGATCCTCATCTGGTGTAAACTGATGGTCGTTTGCTGATTGACCCCCAGCTGGGTTCTGGGCCCACACGAGCTGGGCTCTGGTAGGGTTACCATATTTTAATTTTTAAAAAGGAGGACACTCCATGGGGCCCCGGCCCAGCCCCACCTCCGCCCCTTCCCTGCCCCAACTCCGCCCACAGCCCCGCCCCAACTCCGCCCCAGCCCCACCCCTCCCCTGAACGCTCCGCCCCCTGCTCCTCCCCCTCCCCTGCTTCCCGCGAATCAAATGTTCGCGGGAAGCCTGAAACAGGGAGGCAGCAGGTAAGCTGGGGCGGGGTGCGGTGCGGCTCAGTCCGGCCCCCCTGGCTGAGCGGCTCCCTTTGGCGGCCGGCCGGCCCAGGCCAAGAGGCTCTGGCCCCAGCGTCTCCTGCCCAGCTGGGGCCCCGGCCCCCGGCCAAGTGCCTGCACCCCCGGCCGAGCACCGCGCCGGCCCCCAGCCCCCGGCCGAGCACTGCGCCGGCCCCCGGCCAAGTGCCCGCGCTCCCGGCCCGGTCCCCGGCCCAGCACCGCGCCGGCCCCGTGCCCCCGGCC
>NW_020691715.1:0-8523 GCF_002925995.2 Terrapene triunguis
TTCCCAGATTCTTAATGTTTCCAGGGTTTGTTAATGCTTTAGTTTCTGGGATCCCCTGAGCCCCCAACAAGATCTATCTTGAGGGTCCTGTAGAGAGTTTGTCCCCACTCATGAGGCAGTCTAAGTACCAAAACCAAGCACTCCATGCTATTCTCCCTGCTCCCCTGCATTTCTGACCTCCACCATGGGCTGCACCCTGGAAAGTGGACCTCTCAAAGTTTGGGAGGGTGATCCTGCTCTGTAAGATACTGCCATTGTAGGCAAGTCCTATTAAACTAATCTGAATGTATAGGGTGCACTGATCCAAAGCTAGGGAGAGGGTTGGAGTTCAGACTCCTGGCTTTTATTCTCCACTCTGGGAGGGGAGTGAGCTCTAGTGCTTAAAGCAGGAGGGCCAGGAGCCATAATTTTTGGGTTCTAATTACATCCCAGTGGAGCATCTGATGTTCCCTGTTGTCTCTCGGGAACGTTGTGGGTGGTAGGGAGCAGAGTCCTGACTGCCCGGATCTGACTAAGGATCCCTGTATAAAGAGCCCCCATGCCCTACTCCAAAGTTGTTTGCCAGCACATACACTTTCCCCACTACATGTACTCCAAGCCCTCTAGTCTTCTTCCACTGGGAACACTCCCTGGTCTGAGCAGGGGAGAGGTCTCTAGTTATCCACACTACTAGAAAAGTCAGGAACTGTTCTGTTTCCCTCATTCTCCATCTGTGTCTGTTTCAGCGATTACCTGTTCAAGCTGCTGCTGATTGGAGACTCTGGTGTGGGGAAGTCCTGCCTCCTGCTGCGATTTGCTGTGAGTGTCCCTGCCTTGTGCAGAGCCCCTCATGATCCAGTGGGCAGCTATCTAGCCATATGGTGACAGGCTGGCCACATCTGTTCCAGCGCTGTTGCAGTGAGGCTGTGGTGTCTGAGATGTGGCTACTCAGGTCTCATCACCCTGGGGCATATTTTATGAAAACTCAAACCATCGTACAGTGACCTAGTTAAATTTGCAAGCTAAAGACATTTAGTCCTGTCAGTGTTTGGCTAGGAGACCTCCACACTGCAGGGAACAGCAGAGATGTAATAGGGTGCCCTCTTCCCACAGTCTGACCCCAGTATCATGCTGGGCAGGAGAGTGCTGAACCGCGGGGAGGGCTCAGTAGGGATCTCTGTGCCCTTGTAGTCAGTGTTGTCCCAGTGCAATGCTTGAGGACATTGCTATTGGAGGTGCTGCCTTTTGCAAAAGACTTAAAACTGGGTTCCTGACTCTTTGGGTTCAGTCAAGACCTGTGACACTGTCCCAAGAGGTTCCGTAATCACTCTGGTGCCCTGGTCAGTTTCCATCTTGAGTGATTATATTTGGCCTCCTGTAACTCCACATCTGGTTACAGGCTTCACTTCCTGTCCTAAACTTGCACATTATCACTGTGTGCTGCTTAATGGTCCCCATATGCCACCCCAGAGGTGGCTGCATATAGTCTTATCTGTCCATAAAGCACTTTGGGGTAGGAGTATCAAGCATTACAGGGCAGCTGAATGGCTGGTGCTGCGTGTCCTTTGACAATGGGCAGGTACCAAGGAGTTGTCTTGCTAGAATGACAGTTGATTAAAATAGGCTTTTTAAACTGCAGAACCTTCCTGGAAGCTAAGCAGCTCCTGACCAGGATCTCCAAAGCACTTAATAAAAGCCCCTTATTTAAAGGAATCCCAAACCCTCCTCTCTGCTCAGCACTGGGCTGGCATCTGTTCACCTTTGAGTGGTGGCTGTTAATGTCTGAGGAGTGTTTAGATCCAGGCCACTGGGCATCAGGGCTTTTTGCCCCACCACTAGAATTGGGTGATGAAGAAGGTTATGAGCACAGACCCCAGCTGTCCTAGTAATCACCTCATTCTGCACCCTCCAGGATGACACCTACACAGAGAGCTACATCAGCACCATTGGGGTGGACTTCAAAATCCGGACCATCGAGCTGGACGGCAAAACCATCAAACTACAGATCGTGAGTATCTGGCCCCTGACCACAGTGCCGCTGCATTGACCTCCGGGGACTGGCTCTGGAGGGCAGGGAATGGTATACAGGCCTTTCCCTTCTGAGAGTGCCAGCTCCTATCCTATACCAGGGTGGGGGACTGGCTGGCGGAGGAGTGTGGGGAATGGAATATGGGGGTTTCCCCTCTAGGGGGTGCTGTCTGTCTCTGGAAGAGGATAAATGCAAGGTCCAACCCCTCCCCTCCCTTCTCTTGCAGTGGGATACTGCTGGTCAGGAGCGGTTCCGGACCATCACCTCCAGCTACTACAGGGGGGCGCATGGCATCATCGTGGTGTATGATGTAACAGATCAGGTAATGCTGCCCCAAGTACTCTGGCCCTGCAAGTCCTCAGACAGCTCCCTGACCTCCCTGCATCCAGGGCCCCTCCAGGTTCAGGCAACGGGCCTCCTGCTGGGCACCTAGGGAGCCAGGACCCCCCTGGGTTCTGTCCTGGTTCCAGGACTAGAGCAGTGCTGTAAGAATGCCTCACTGTTGATAGCCAGACCCTGCCTGCTGGGTGGCAGCAGTGGAGACTGGGCAATCTCCACTGCTGAGTTGTGGTGGGTGTGTGGGGTTGTTGGGGAAGAGAGTGGTCCTGATCACTATTCCCAAGTGACCATCCATACCTACATCCTTTGTGCTGGGCACTGCCCCTTCCTGGGCCAATGGAGCGTTGCATTCCTTCTGCATCTGCCCCAGGCATTGCTGATGCAGGTGTCACACCCAGCTATAGCAGCAGCTACTCTGCTGTGTGCCAGCAGCTGGCGTACCCATGACTGGCCCATAGAGCAGGTTGCAAAGCCAGGCCCAGGGGGCTGCGCTGCCTTCATTTCCATAATCACCTTGAAGATGGGGAATTGGGCAGTTTCTGAAGATGGCAAGGCTGGCAGCAGCTGCCTGGAGTAGGTGGGAAGGACATCAAGGTAACCGCATCTAAGGACAGCTGCTGAACATGGGAAGGGCTGTACTGGTAGAGCAAGCACTGGGAGCAGGACTCCTGGGTTCTGTCCCCAGCTGAGCTACCAACTCACTGTGACCCTTGTGCTAGTTGCTTCCCCATCTCCATTTCCTGCCTATGAAATGGAGGTGCACCCTTGCTGAGGGGTGCTGGGGACCTGCTCCCCACTGTGTGGGCACGCTGAGCTGTTGCTGTAAGCGTGCTGGCAGGGTGGCTGGGGTCCAGCTGAGCCCACGTTCCCTGTTGCAGGAGTCCTACAGCAACGTGAAGCAGTGGCTGCAGGAGATCGAGCGCTATGCCAGCGAGAACGTCAACAAGTTGCTGGTGGGCAACAAGTGCGACCTCACCACGAAGAAAGTGGTGGACTACACCACTGCCAAGGTGAGCAGGGCACAGCAAGCCCCTCTGATGCTTGTCGATAGCACTCCCCCTTCTGTCTCTGGCAGATGCAGACAGGCAGCAACTCTCAGGTGGGGCCCTATTAACTGAGTGGCTGTCCCTACTGCAGTGTGTTCCTGCAGTACCAGGAAGCCCCACCAAGGGGCAGCACTTGTCCTATCAGCTGCTTCCTCCCCTTCATGCCTGGCTGTAGCTCAGGAGAAGGGCTTGCTATTTGCCAGCAGTAGGGCCGATCTCTGGGGCTGTGCTGGCTGCCTCCATCCCCACTGCCAGCCATGGGCTCAGACTCCTGGCCACCTGTCTGGCTGGAGGACACTAGATGAGTGCACAGGTGTCTGGGGACAGAACTAGGAGTGATGGGGTGAAATAGGCTAAATTTCTGGGACGTAGCAGTCTGCCCTGTGGCACCAAGGAGCTGTGGATGTGGTTAGGATCTCCAACCCATCATCCCGAACTGCTGGGTTCTATTGCTGGCTCTGGGAGGAAAGTCAGGTCTAGTTAGAGCAGGGGCCTCTGGATTCTTTTTCCAGCTCTGCCACTTGCTTGCTGTGTCCCTTTTGGTAAGTCACTTCCCTGGGGTGTGCCTTGGTTTCCCCATCTACAAAGGGGGGCTAATGACTGACCAGACCTACTGCCTGGGAGCTAGGGGTCTGAATGGTGAATATCTGGCTGGGGCAGTGCTGAGACTGACCCCTCTCCCCAAGGGGGTGAGGGCCCTCCTGGGTAGGTGACTCTTGGTGATGGGGACAGCCCTGCCCCTATTGGGCCACAGACAGGAGGGGCCTTGCCAGCCTGTAACCCTTTCTCCTCCCCTGCCTTTGCTTAGGAATTTGCAGACTCCTTGGGCATCCCCTTCTTGGAGACCAGCGCCAAAAACGCCACCAACGTGGAGCAGTCATTCATGACCATGGCCGCTGAGATCAAGAAGCGCATGGGCCCCGGTGCCACCACTGGTGGGGACAGACCCAACCTCAGAATCGACAGCACTCCAGTCAAACCAGCGGGCGGAGGCTGCTGCTGAGGCCCAGGACTGAGGGGTGGGGTGGGGAGGGGAGGGGACCGTCCAACCCAGTGCTGTCCAGCACCCTCCTCCTGTGGAGTAGCAACTTTCCCGGATGATACCGTGCAGGGGGACGGGACCTTTCTGGTGGGGTGGTGGTTTGGGTTCTCTGCCTGTGTTAATTACTTCCCTTGTTGAGTGTGTGGTGGGGACAGACCTGCAAGGTGTGCTCTCCCACCCATGAGAACTTCCCTCTATGCAGCCTCTTGCCTCGGTCCTTGGTGCCCGATGGCTGGCAGGATTCCTGGCTCCTTCTCGTGGGTTCTCTGCTGCTCCCCTCCCCTTCCTGCTGGGTGCGTGGGGCTGCCCCCATCTCAACCCCCAGCCTCTGCTCTTCTGCCTGCAGCCCCCTTCTCTCCAGTTCCAGGTGTGGGGGTCTCGGTTGGTGACAGGCTCACCCTCTATCTCTTCCTGGGAAGGCTCCTTCTGGTTAAGCTTGAGCCAAGGCAGGCTGGAGCGGTTCTGCTGCCTGGTACCTGGTTTCCATGGGGCAGTTACTTGTCACTAGCAAAATAATGGAGGTAGGGGCATAGGCCCCTCTGAACTGCTCAAGCTACTCACCACTGGGTTGTGCCCCCTGCCTCCACTCGGGGTCTATGTTGTCCTGACTCCATGTCTTTTTCATTCCTCTTGCTCCCAGCGGCACAGAGACTTCTGTTTAATCCCTTCTCTGCTGCAACTTGGGGTCCCCTTTCCTCCCACTGCCTTGCTCTAGTTCAATATTTATACCCCTGCTGCAGACCCTCCCACAGTGCCGCAGAGTGGCTGTGACGCAGGGCTGGCCCAGGAACGCTGAGCGGAGCCTGATGCCGCCACTCCACCTCCGTCCCTTAGCTTCCTCACCTCGCCCTGCTGAGGCTGTCTCCCAGTGCTCCCCAGCCACATGGGGCAGGCAGCTGTCCCTGGGCCACCCCATACCAGGCCCACTGAATGTATTCAGGGTAGCACGGACAGTCAGGGGCCTTAGAACTGATCAGAGGCCCATGGGCTGCTTGTCCAGCCCCTTCCCCAGGGCTCTTCCTGGCTTGGGAGCTCCCAGCACCTCAGCCCTCAGGGGGCTAATGCACTGAGCAGCTGTCCTGCTTCCCTCCAGCTGGGAAGCTCTTGCACTTTCTGTGGGGCAAGTGCATGGGGGCTGGGGGCTGCCCTCTACTGCTCAGCTCCCCTCTGCAGCGTCAGCCCTTCCCATCATGACCAACCCCCAGCCCTGGCAAGAAGGGGAAGCTGGGGGCCTGAGTGCATATCTCTTTGCTGTGCCCAGCCCCCCACCCCCACTGTCTGGTCTGGCCATGGCCCTGTTTAGGGTAGTGGGAGGAGCCGGCTGGATGGTTCATTTGTTGGCTTTTTTTTTTTTCCACTAGTGACATTATTTAAAAAAAAAATGGAACAAAAAAAATCCCAAAATAAAGGTGAGTGCCTCTGCGGGGAGGCTCCCGCAGCCTGCACCCTTCTTCCTGTGAGCAGGCCTGCTGGGGTGTGCACTGCTGGAAAGGGAGGAGGCACATGGACTGGGCCAGATGCCCCCTCCCCTCTGGATCAGGCAGCCCTGGTACAGTGCAGGCACTGTCCAGCCCCCTGCCTAGGGTCCCCTAGCTAGACTGAGCTCAGCTGAGCTGGGCACCTTCTGGCTTCCTGCCCCCAGTCAGTTGGGCAGGCGTTGTATTGTTAGCGCACACCACCCAGCCCCGCACTCCCTTTCCTGGCTGTGTACCTGCTATTCTTGCTCCCTGGGGCTGCCCGGAGCTGAGCTGCCATGGAGCACGGCAGTGTCCTTGTGCTGAGAACTCCCCTGCCATTTTGGAGGACTCAAAGCTGGAGGAGAGGGAGACTGCATCCCCTTGATCCAGCTTTGGGTTCAATTTTAGAGCGGGGCAGGTGTACACCTGCCAAGGGGGTTGGAGCAAAATCCCAATCCTGGGCTAGACTGTTGCAGTAGCAGGAGGGCTGGCCTGTTGCACCCAGCTACAGAACTGGGGATGTGTTGGGGCAACTATCTCCCCCCAGCAGTGGGGCAGCATCTTGCATGCTGGCTAGGGATGACTCAGGTACCTGTAATTCTTTCACTGCCATGTGTGGCCCACTGTGGTGTTGGCTTGGACCACAATCTCTGCGCCAAGCAGCGTAAGTAAGATGCCTGTGCTGTCTGCCCTTGAGGGGTGGTGAGGCCCTGGCATATCTCCCCTCCCCTGCTTGCCTTGCTCCTGCTGGCTGCTTAACTGTATCACACTGATCTCACCTTAGTTTGTGTGTGGTAAGCTTGCTGGAGCCCCTGGCAGGTTCTTTGATGCCATGGGCAGGGGGGACAGTGTACAACCCTCACCTAAAGGAAATCCCTCATCTCCCCTAACACTGAGACCCAGTCCTGCCCTTGATTGCTGTAGCAGTGTTTGACTTGCTTCACTGTGGCAGGGGGCCAGGGCTGGCTCAGCCCTGGATTGGTGCCTGCCCCCCAGCTTGGGAATGACCTGAGTGGGTGATGGACCTGCATCAGCCAATGCTGCCTGGGGGCTGGGTGTACCTTGGGCTAGAGGTCCCTATATGTAACCTGTTAAATGAGATCTGGAAAATGAGCATCTCAAGCGGGGCCCTGCAATTGCTACTGAGAACTGTAGCTCTTCTCTTGAGGGTGGCTGTTGCTGGGCCCCCCCTCACTGCCAGGGCAAAGTGTTCACTTTGCACTGGCTCTTTCTAGGCTGGGGGCTGGATCTGCTACCACAAGCAGCACCAACTTGGGAGGATCTAGGACAGGAATTGGGGAACTAGGGCAGCAGCTGGGAGCCTGGGGGGAGGGGCAGGGCCTTGCCCAGACAGGTACCTCAACTGTCTGGCAACTTCTGCTCCCAACCTAGGTTCCCCTGGAGAGGGAGAACTCACAATCCAGGGTCAGCGCAGGTCCTGCCTGGCTATCTGTCCCCTCTGTGGGTGCTGCTTCCCTGTGTGGGTCAGAGAGCTGGGCCCCAGCTGGAGTATGCCAGTACTTGACAGGTGCATGTGTGCTGCTAATACCAGATCTGTACCAAGGGCAACATTGGGCACAGTCTCCCTACCCCCTCTCTGACCTGCAGAGGAAATAGCAGGTGCCTTTATTCAGCACAGGTTCAGCCAATGGCTGCTGAGGTGAGAGCAGGCTATGCTGAGCCATTGTGTCCTCCTCCCAAGAACAATCCACTATTTTAAGCCCTTTGCTATCAAGAAATAAGGTCACTGCAAGGGCAGGAGAAACAGCAGCATGAGTTTGCCCAGCAGCAGGAATTACCCCCCTAAACACACCTGTGGGTTCACACACACCCTAGTTGCTGTATCTCTACATGAGGTGAGATCCCTGCACAAACACCTGCATGTGTGTGCCTCCCCCCTCCCCCACTTCCAGGGTGGCTGCATCTCCACACCAGCCAAGGGATCCTTGTATAACCAGCCTTGTGCCCTACCCCAGGGGCAGCTGCATCCCCATGCTCGGCAAAGAATCCCTCCATCAATAGCCCAGCACTCCTCTCCCTTCCCCCCCCCCCCCCCCTGGGGGTGGCTGCATCTCAGCATTGAGTCAGGGCTCCCTGTATAAACAGCCTGCCAAAGGCTTTGGAATGAAAGGCTTTGAAAAATGGAAAATCTTGCTGTGAAAGTGTCTAAACTGGGGGCTATTTCTTAGCTGGGCGGGGTGAAGCTATCTTGTTGAATCCTTTACTACAAGAAATTCCCATGGACTTTTTGGAAAGTTCTGATTTTGAAAAGTTCTGATATGGGTGTGGATTGCACCTGGTCTTTGAAATAAGGCTGGGGTAGCCCTAGAGCCAGAGATGTGCCTTTTGATGTTCCATGGAACCTGGTGCCTGTCTGGCTGAGTTCTAAGCTTCTGAAAATGGCCTTTTCCCCTCTGTGGTTGCTTGATCCATCAGGATTTTGGCAGCAAGACAAGTACCGTCCGCATTCGACAGCCCTGGCTGGGGCATCTCACCTCTGCTCCTGGCTGGAACGCAGCTACAATGGATCATCTTCAAAGTACCCTTGGCCCCCGGAGAATGGGCTCTGGGCTGGGAACCTACTATACTAGATTTCAGAGTAGCAGCCGTGTTAGTCTGTATCCGCAAAAA
>NW_020691716.1:0-2840 GCF_002925995.2 Terrapene triunguis
TATGCAGCATGTTGTACACTCAGGGCTGAAACAAGACATTTTATTGGCTGCAGACTATACACTGATAACACTGAATGACCTGCTTTTGAGGACAAAGGGCTTTCTTCCATGCCCCCTCCCCTGCCTGTTCTGTTTTCCTTCTTCGTCAAACAGCCAGATCAGCAGCCCAAGAGGCAGAGAGAGTTGTAATTTTCAAAGGAATCAGGAATGCACAACTCCCACTGAAACACTGTGGGAGTTGGGTGCCTAAATCCCTTAGGCTCCTTTGAAAACCTCAAAACTATTTTTCAAAAGAACATGTAGAAGAAGAGATTGTGGCTAGATACACTTCCTCCACATCCTCCTGCTCCTTGCCAAAGTGTGCCAGTCCTGCCTGCAGGAACCCCTTTTCTGGGTGACAGGATAATCCATTCTCCAACATCCATGGCTCCTGTCTGATCATCAGCAAGAGAAGAAACTAGTGAGTTTTGTTTGCAAAATCCCCAATCTCCTCTGGCTGCATGGATGAGGGAGAGGACTAATGCCTTCCCATGGTTATTCTGGCTAAGGGCAGAAAATGGAGCACCAAACCTTCTGGTCTCTCTGTGCTGCTGTCACAAGTAAAACTGGTTGAAATTTTTTGTCAAATCTGTTTTTTGATGGAAAATTCAGTTTTTAACCACACGGATCTTTTTGTAAAAAATGCCCGCTATTTCCGGAAAACCAACACCCCAACCCGCAATATTTTTTGTCTGAAAATTTGAAACTTTCAGGTGAAAAGTGAATCTGTCTACTTGGAAATGCCACCTCAGTGTCTCATGGGAGATGTAGTTTGCTTGACTTGTGGTCATATTCTCCTTTATGGGCTGGAATCTCTAGCCAGACTACATCCCCCCATGATGCATTGCAGGTGTGGGACTCCCATGATGCACCACAATGACTTAGAAAGAAGGAATCCCTTGGTGCAGATGTTGTCCAATCAGGGAACCTGTCCCATAGAGAACGGGAGTTTGAGGCACACGAAGTGCAACTCCCATGAGACACGGCAGTGGTATTTCCGAATAGAAATTTACATTTTCAGTTGAAAGTTGTGGGGAGGGGTTGTTTGTCATAAAGTCAAAATTTTCTAAAGAAAAAAAAACACATTTTCTGCCCAGCCCTAGTCAAAAGGGACTCATTGCTCAATGGATAGACTGGGGAGATCTGTAGACAAGCACCTACCTCCCCTGTGGGGGGTGAGGAGGAGCTGGAGCTGGGGCGTAAATAAGGCAAGCTGCCGGCCTCAGCCAGGTTCTCCCCACGGGCCCCTTTTCCCTCCTCAGTCCTTTCTCCTGAGTTGTCGAGAGGTCAGCAGCTGGCTCCTTGTAATGTCATAGTGAAAATGTTGTTAGTGTAAAAGCCTGGGGTTTACAGCTCATTTTAAAACAGAAACTTCTGTGAGACATTCTGGTATTTTGATGTTTGTTTTCATCTTAGATGGGGTGAAAATAGAAACATCAAAAATTTTCACTGAATGAAAAGTTCTTAAAAATTTGATTGGAAAATGTCAAAACCAAAAATACTAATTTGTTTTCTTTTTTTTACCAAAATAAAATGCGTTGACATGCCAATGAAAATTCTTTCATTTAGAAATGTCAGCTGAAAATGAAAAACATCATTATGAATTAGACCACCTTCTGGTGGTGGAAGAGACAAGCTTTCGAGCTACACAGTTCTTCTTCAGATAGCCTGGAAACTTGTCTCTTCCACCAATAGAAGATGATCCAATAAAAGATATTACCTCATTCACCTTGTCTCTTTCATATCCTGGGATCAACACGGCTATAAAACAACAATGAAAATAATCATTACGAATTGTCGGTTTGTCTTAAAATAACATTAAAATTACATTTTAAGTCAAAATTCCCATTCAAAATATTTCAATTATTTAAAAATTTGGAATTAGCATTCTGAAATGGAAAAAAAAACAAAAACTGTTTTTTAAAATTTAGAAATGATATTTTGAAATAAAAAAGTTTATTTTAAGTGGATATTTCAAACTAGAGAATGGAAAAATTGCAATTAGCTCTTCCTGGGATTTTCAAACGGTCCAAAATATAATTAGATTCCTACATTCTAATGGACACAAATCAGACATCATGAATGGTAATATACAAAAGCCAGTAGGAGAACACTTCAATCTTCCTGGACATTCTATAACAGATTTAAAAGTAGCCATACTTGAGCAAAAAAACTTCAAAAACAGACTTCAAAGAGAAACTGCAGAACTAAAATTCATTTGCAAATTTAACACCATTAATTTGGGCTTGAATAGGGACTGGGAGTGGCTGGCTCACTACAAAAGCAACTTTGCCTCTCCTGGAATTGACACCTCCTCATCAATTATTGGGAATGGACCACATCCACCCTGATTGTATTGGCCCTATCAACACTGGTTCTCCATTCGTGAGGTAACTCCCTTCTCTCCATGTGTCAGTATATAATGCCTGCATCTGTAACTTTCACTCCATGCATCTGAAGAAGCAGGCCTTTTACCCACAAAAGCTTATACCCAAATAAATCTGTTAGTCTTTAAGGTGCCACCGGACTCCTTCACATTCCATTGAAAACTCATTGGGATTTGAGCAACTAAGAGTAAAAATTTCAGAAGTGCCTGAGTCTTGTTTGAAAATGGGACTTTGGCTCCTGAGGATGCTTTAGATGCTTTAATATTTTTTTTCCATATTTCTTTCAGAAAATGCAAAATGTCAGGTTCTGATCCTAACATGAACATAGGCTGGTCCTCAAACAAAGTCAGTCTGAGCTATTATATACGGTGCAACATGGGAATACTTTATTCCAGGTGGACACTAAGACTTCAG
>NW_020691717.1:0-1701 GCF_002925995.2 Terrapene triunguis
GAGAGGAGAGAACTGATCAGTTGAGGGGAAAGGGGGGAATCTCCCCGGATTTTATAGCCACGTGTGAGATGCTGAGAGAGGAAAGGGGAAGAACTAGAGAGAATTTGTATCAGGGGGTGGGAGGCAAGTGGCACAAACAGGGACAGGATCCAATTAACGCCCCCCCCTCCCCGCCGCCGCAACTCCGGCTTCTCCCCCCCCTGCCCGACACCCCTCCCCACCGGGGACCCCCCCCCGGGCCCCAGTCTCTGCCCCCCCCCAATCCCAGCGGGGCCGGGGGCAGATCCTGCTGCAGCTCCGCTGGGGCTGAGGCAGCTCCGAGGCTTCTCCCAGGTTCCCCGGGGCGGAGAGTCACTTTCCTGCCCGGCCCCAGCGCCCCGCCCGGGGTCTCTCACTCACCGGCCGGTGTAGAAATGAGTAGCTGGGGATAGCACCGAGCATGCGCAGTAACAGCTGCTGAACCCCTCCCTTACCTGGGCTGGAGAAGGCAGAAGCGACCCCGGGGCATTCTGGGAGATGTAGTTTTTGACTCTCACTCACCGGGGGCCTCCGACCCGGAGGCTGGTGCGGGCAGGGTCCGGGGCTGCCCAGGGGGCGGGTCCCAGCTGGAGAAAGCCCCCCCCCCCCGGCCGGGCACGGAGGGGTTAATGCCGGGCTCCCCCCAGGTCAGACGGCGGCAGCAGCAGCTTTGTTCTGCCGCTCGCACGGAGCATGCGCAATTTCAGCTTACCTGAGCTGGAGAGAGAGCAGTCTGCGAGATGTAGTTCCTGTCCCTCCCGGGAGCGGAAGTGACGTTGGGCGGGAGGATGAGCCGGGCTGCGGACGCGCGCGGAGCGCTACGGCTCTGCCTGTCTCGTGTGGCACCGTTAGAACCTCTCCCGGGGCCGGCCTGCCCCGCAGCGCCAGGGAGCAGCAGCGGGTGAGCGCTGTCTCTGCGCATGCCCAGAGCCGGGAGACACAAACCTCTTCTCCGGCTCCGGGAGAGGCTCCAAGGGCCCCGCACGAGCCGGGCAAAACCGCAGGGTCCCGCGCACGTTCGCGGCCAGTTGTCCTCCCGCCCCTCGCCCAACGTCACTTCCGCTCTCGGGCGGGGCAGGAACTACATCTCCCAGCCTGCCCCGGGGGGAGCTTCCGCCCCGGTAAGGGAGGGGTTGTACATACTCCGTACGAGCCCCGCTCGTTCTTCCCCCACCCAACGTCACTATCGCTATTGCTTCCGTGTGATGCGGGTGAGAGAGAGACCCGGGGGGGCGCTGGGGCCGGGCAGGAAAGTGACTCTCCGCCCCGGGGAACCTGGGAGAAGCCTCGGAGCTGCCTCAGCCCCAGCGGAGCTGCAGCAGGATCTGCCCCCGGCACCGCTGGGATTGGGGGGGCAGAGACTGGGGCCCGGCGGGGGGTCCCCTGTGGTGTGGGGGGAGGGGTGTCGGGCAGGGGGGAGAAGCGGGAGTTGTGGGGGGGGGGGGCGGGGGGGGGGGGGGGGGGGGGGACTGTCTCTGTGCAGCCAGGAAATCCCCGGGGGAGAAGGGGCGGGCGGGGGGAGGGGAGTTAATTGGGTCCTGTCCCTGTTTGTGTCACTTGCCTCTCACCCCCGATACAAATTCTCTCTAGTTCTTCCCCTTTTCTCTCTCAGCATCTCACACGTGGCTATAAAATACGGGGAGATTCCCCCCTTTCCCCTCAACTGATCAGTTCTCTCCTCTC
>NW_020691718.1:0-2308 GCF_002925995.2 Terrapene triunguis
GCCGGTGTCTGGCGGCCGCTCCATATAAGGCTAAAAAATGTTGGAGTGTCGGGCGGAGCCTCTGGGAATGGGGGGAGGGGCGGGTCATCCCCCCCCTGCGCCAGGCCTGGCTGGGCCGGGACACCCCCATGTGCTGGGGGACAGGGACCCCCCATCACCCCTTGGTGCTGGGGGCCCCGACTGGGCTGACACTGATCCTTGGGCTGCAATCGGGGATCTCTGTTCACCTGGCGTGTGCCCCATGGTATGGAGACGGGCTGGGGTCCCCCTGCCCTGCCCCCCCGGGATGGGCACAGACAGTTTGGGGGTGTTGGGGAGTGACCATTCCTCTGTGCAGTGCTGTGCTCAGGGGCTTACAAGGGGCTGGGAGCCCGGACGCCTGGGTTCTCTCCCCGGCTCTGGGACAGGACTGGGCTCTGGGACCTTGGTTTACACATGGAGAGGGGGTGGTGCCGGTGCCCCTCACTCCCGACCCGCAGTCCCTGCTCTCGGGCCCTGGCTCGTGTCCCCGGAGTGAGTCAGGCTGGGCTCAGCCCCCCCCCCCCAATTCCCCTCCCCCTCAATCTGGGCCCCAAGCCAGCCCAGCCGCAGGGTGGGGGAGGGGTCTGGGATGAATGGATTTGGGGCAGCCTGGGAAACAGTCTTCCTCTGGGGCCGGGGAGGATCCCCTGATGGAAGGGGTCATGGCTGAACCCCCGGTGCCCCTCACTCCTGACGCGCAGCCCCTGCTAGCCCAGCCCTGGTCCCCCACAGCCCTGCCGGTGCCCCTCACTCCTGACCCGCAGCCCCTGCTAGCCCAGCCCTGGTCCCCCACAGCCCTGCTGGTGCCCCTCACTCCCGCCCCGCAGCCCCCTGCTAGCCCAGCCCTGCCCCTCACTCCCGACTCGCAGTCCCCTGGAAGACACCATTAATGCTTTTTCCTGGGCCCTGGGGCGGGGGGCTCAGAGAGGGATGCTCGGTGCACGGGGGTGGTGAGGGGGAGCTGGGGTGCCGCTGGTGCCCTGCCCCCCATGCTGACCCCCCTGTCTACCCGCAGACAGCAAGGCCATCGTGGATGGGAACCTGAAGCTGATCCTGGGTCTGATCTGGACGCTGATCCTGCACTACTCCATCTCCATGCCCATGTGGGACGAGGAGGACGACGAGGAGACCAAGAAGCAGACGCCGAAGCAGCGGCTGCTGGGCTGGATCCAGAACAAGCTGCCCGAGCTGCCCATCACCAACTTCAGCAAGGACTGGCAGAGCGGGCGGGCGCTGGGGGCCTTGGTGGACAGCTGTGCCCCGGGTGAGGGGGGCACGGGGCCCCGGGGGAGGAGGGCAGGGGGTGCGGGGTCCCAGGGGAGGGGGGCGGGTGGGAGGGGGAGAGGGGTCCCAGGGGAGGGACGCTGGGGATGGGGGCTGGGGGCAGGGGAAGGGGGGCCCGGGGGAGGGGGGCAGGGGGCGCAGTGCCCCAGGGAGGGACACTGGGGAAGGGGGAGGGGGGCCCGGGGCACCATGGGGACGTTGTTTCTGGCTCTAGGGCATTGTGGCAGATGGCATCAGGCCATCGGGGGACTCATGGGGGAAGGGAGATTGGGGGAGTCCAGCCCCCCAGTTGTGGGGTGGCAGCCAGCAGGGCCCGGATGGGGGGGACTCCATGTGCCACTAACCCCCCTGCTCCCCCAGGTCTCTGCCCCGACTGGGACTCCTGGGACGCCAGCAAACCTGTCAACAATGCCCGCGAGGCCATGCAACAGGCTGACGACTGGCTGGGCATCCCCCAGGTGGGGGCTGGTGCTGTCCTGAGGGACTGGGGGGTTTCCTGGAAGGAGGGGTGCAGGTGTCTGGGGGAGCTGTGGGGGGCTGGAGGGGGTGTGTGGTGTCCAGGGGATGTGGGGCAGGCCGGGGGGCTGGGGGTACCATGGGAGGCTGGGGGAGCTGTGTCCAGGGGATGTGGGGCAGGCCGGGGGGGAACGGTGGCAGGTCTGACCCCCCTGTCCCCATGGCAGGTCATCACCCCGGAGGAGATCGTGGACCCCAATGTGGACGAGCACTCGGTCATGACCTACCTGTCCCAGTTCCCCAAGGCCAAGCTCAAACCGGGTGCCCCCCTGCGCCCCAAGCTGAACCCCAAGAAGGCACGAGCCTACGGCCCTGGTGAGTCCTGGGGGCCAGACCAGACTGGGGGGGGGGGCAGCTCCCCCATGGGCCAGCCTCTCCCTTTGCCTCCTCTGGGGGGGGCACTTCTGTGTTGGGGGGCCTGGCCCCTTCCTCTTTGGGGCTCTCCAGCCCCCTTGCCCCTCCTCACCCCATGGGCAGAGTCCCCCCC
>NW_020691719.1:0-1818 GCF_002925995.2 Terrapene triunguis
CCTGAATACAAGGGTGGGGTGCAGAGCAGCCTAGCCCTGGGTGGAAGGGGGACACAGGCTGGAATGGCTGGGGGGGGAGGGAGATGGGGTTTGAGCCTGTTCCCACTGTAGTTAGAAATGCAGGCAGAGCTTCCCCCCCCAGGCCCAGGAAGCCCCCCGGATGAGCGGGGGGGGGGGGGCACAGTTTGGGCTGCAAGCTCAGAGGACAAGGGGCTCTTCCTGCCAGGCCCTGGCTGGCTCAAGCCCAAAGCCAGTCTGCTCCCCCCACCAGCCTGGGGAAGCAGGCGAATCCATCTGCAGCCCAGGCAGATGCTGTGGCCCCCTCCCCCCAGGCCAGCCTGGCCCAAGCTGGGGGAGGTGCAGCGAGTGGGCTTGAGCCCAGCAGCCTTTATTCACACTGCAGCAGCCGTCAGTCCGTCCGTCCATCCGGTGAGCCATCCCGTGGGGCAGGCGCCCTCAGCTTCGCCCTGCCGCTCCCTCCAGCCATCCATCGCAGCTTGGCTGGGTGCAGAGCGCAGGTCTCTGCCACACGGAGATTAACTCTGCAGGGGGAGGGGGAGACATGAGGGTGGGGGCAGGTCTTGCCAAGGGAGGGAGACATGCTGGGCCTGCCAGCCCCACGGCATCCTGTAACCAGCTGCCACCCTGGGCCAGGAAGCAGCAGCCCCTTGCCCCCCAGCACAGGGCTGAGCCCCACTGCCTCCCAGGGAAGCTCTGCTCTCCCTGCCCCCCCAGGCCGGCTCCGTTTGGGGAGGAGGTACAAGATGTGGGGGGGGAAGAGGAGAGAGGCCCCCTGCCTTGCAGCCTCTGCATGTGAGGAGCAGGCTGCTGGCCAGAGTCCTACAGGGGCAGAGACTCAGCATTTCAGGTGCACCTGGCTCCCGCCGCGCGAGCTGCTCCAGGCGCCCTAGCAGTCTGCCTGCACCCCAGCTGGGGGCGCCCCCGAGGGCAGGGCGAGTCACACGGCCCCCCTAGCCCTGACCTTCAGGCAGAGCCATTAGTGCTGGCTGCTGCCCAGCCCTGACCCGCAGTGCCCTCGGGGGCAGGGCTGCTCTGCCCCTACTCACCCAGGGACGCCCTGGAGGTCGGCAGGTCGAGCAGGTTGGGGGCCCGCAGTTGGCCAGGCACGGCCGCAAGGCCCAGGACAGGCTCAGGAGAGTCCTCGCTGCTGCTCTGCCCACCGGCTGCCCTGCCCGCTGCCAGCCCACCAACGCCAGGGACAGCAGGAGCCCTGACACGGGGTTCAGGATGGCCTGGAGGAAGGAGGGGGTCAGTGAGGGGGCAGGCGCAGGCGGGGCCCCAGTGCAACTGTGCTGACACCAACAGCAACCCCCCACCCCCCAACGTGTGGTGTCCCCCATCAGGTGAGCATGGCCCTGCAGCCTCTTGCCCTACTGGTCTCACCACACAGGACCCCCCATTCCTGCTGCCCCCCTCCCTTCACAGGACACTCCTCCCCCACTACCCCCTCCCAGGGCACCCCTCCCCCGCTACCTCCTCCCTTCACGGGACACCCCTCCGCCGCTACCCCCTCCCAGGGCACCCCTCCCCCGCTACTCCCTCCCTTCACGGGACACCCCTCCCCCGCTGCCCCCATAAGTGACCCCAGGGCACCCCACCCCCACTACCCCCTCCCTTCACAGGCACCCCACCCCACCACCCCCATACATGACTCCGGGGCAGCCTAGCCTCACTGCCCCCCCTGCCCTCTCCCACCACAATGATCCAGGAGGTTCGGATGGCCACGTGCAGCAGCCGCAGGGTCTCCGTGCGCCATGCAGGCTCCAGCAGGAGTAGCCCGTCATTCACCACATTCCC
>NW_020691720.1:0-6460 GCF_002925995.2 Terrapene triunguis
GAGTACACCATCCTGCCCCCCTCCTTCAGCATCGGGATCCATGGATACCTGCTGGTCTATTCGGTCACCTCGCTCAGAAGGTGAGGGCTTCCCCCCCCGGGGGGCGGGGCTTAGCTCCAGCGCGGGGGAGGGGCCGTGCGGTGCGGTGGGGCTGGGAGCTCAGTGAGCCCCCACGCTGCAGCCAGCCCGTGTCCTCGGCCGCGACTCCGGATCAGAGAGGGGGCTGTTCTCCCAACTGCCCCATCAAACTGCCCCTGGGTAGCAGCTCTGGAGGGGGCCTTCCAGGCTCACGGGTCGTCACCAGCAATACAGCAGCTCCCCCCACCCCGGGTTGTGCCCCCCAGTTGTGGCGGGGCTGCCTGCTGCCCAGGCTAATCGATGGCTCGGCCAGCTCCAGGCTGGGATCCAGCCGACTGTGCAGGGGGATCGGGCCCACCCTGGCGTGACACAGGGATAGGCCAGTTTAACCGTCACTTCTTGGAGCAGAACCTGCCCAGCCCCAGGGTTTGCCCCGAATCCTGTCATCAGCATTGCTGGGCCCTGCTGGGCCAAGCCTGGCGGCGGAGCAGCGCGGCTGCAGCTCCGTGGCTTCTCCTTAGCGACCGCTCCCCGTCTCCCCTCTGCAGCTTCCAGGTGGTTAAGACCCTTCACAACAGGCTGTACGAAAGCAGAGGGAAAACCCGGTAAGAGTTCCCCTCCCCTGTCCGGGGCCCGGCCTGTCCCAACAAGGGGGCTCGGGGAGAGGCTGGGGCTGCAGCTGCCCTGGGTGGACCCACTCCATCCCCGGCCATCGGACTCCAAATGGGGCATGTGCCTGCCCCACAACCCACCGAGGCTGTGGATGCTAACTGGGCCCCTTGGCTGAACGGGCCATGGCCTCGGGGGTCCTCCTCAGGGAGGGCTGGACACCTGGCCGGCTGGGTGTGCCTGGGCCATGGCCCACTGGAGCTGGGGAGGCGTGGGCTGGAGGCAGCCGGATCCCGGCTCACTTTGCTCTTCTGACAGGATGCCGGTGGTGCTGGTCGGGAACAAGGCCGATCTCTCCATGGAGAGGTAAGAAGTGGCTCTGCTGTTGGGATGGCCCTGTGGTCTGTCAGCCGGTTCCTCCCTGCACCCCATCTCCCTAGAGCTCCCTGCCAAGCCCTGGGCTCCAGCCCGCTGCCCCCTCCCTCCTCTCACGCGTTCCTGGGGGGTGGGCAGCTCTGGTCTAAGGGATCTTCACTCCTCATCCGGCTCCCATTCAACCCCCTGTCGTGTGTCTAGCCGGGAGGTGAAGACAGACGAGGGCAAGAAGCTGGCGGATTCCTGGGGGGCCGTGTTCCTGGAGTCGTCGGCCAAAGAGAACCAGGTCTGGTATATTTCACCTCTTGGTCCCACACTCGGGGGGGCGGGAGGGGGGGAGAGTGAGATGCTGAAGGGCCCGGGAGCCTATGGACCGTCTCTGCAGCATCTCCTGGTACCTGCAGGCTTGGGGGGGGGAGTGTGGCTCTGCCCCTCCCAGTAGAGCTGAGGGGTTGTGGGGAGGGCAGGGGGCTGCACAGAGGGGTGAGGTTCCTGCACTGCGGAGACAGGAGTGACTGAATTCCCCCCGACAGCCCAGCAGCTGCTGCCGGAATAGAGGCGCTCCTGGGGGGTGGGGGTAGTGGGGGGGGGGCGGCAGATGCTGGGCGGGTGGATTCCTTCAGGACCTCCCCCAAGGGGGCTCCCCAATGATCCCATCCCTCAGAGGGCCATGGGGCTGGCCTCCCAGCTGTCATTCAAACCCCCCCTCTCCATCCCCACAGATGACCTGGGGAATCTTCACCAAGATCATAGAGGAGATCGACCGGGTGGACAACTCCTACGGCACCGAGCGCAGCTGCCTCCTGATGTGAGCGCTGCTGCCTCGAGCTTCCTGCGGGGCCAGGGAGAGTGGCCGCCTCCCTGCCTCTACCTAGAAGTTTCCTCGCAGCCCCGGGAGCGGGGAACCCAGGGCTAGACGCCACCAGAGCCCCCTGGCCTGGCGTTGTTACGGGTAACCCACAAACACACTGTACCTCACTGCCTGGCCCCGCGCTCGGCGGCGGGCAGGGCCTGCGTTTGCACATTCCCAGGTTGGAAGCAGCCCGTGTGTATCCGGCGCACTGCGTTTATGGAAGGGGCTTCTCTTGCCGAATGTATTTATGGGGTTTTTTTGGGGCGGGGGCGGGAGGGCTTTGGATATTTATAGCCGATGTCTAAGCCTGCACGCACATGTTTACAGCAGTCTCTGCCCCGGTCCCCAGCATGGGCCCAGTTCCCCTTGGCTGCGGGACTCCCTTGTTTTCTAATGCTGCTGGAACCGGAATCTGTTTTACAGTCCTTCCAAGACCTGGTCTGGTCTCAATTTGGCTGTGCCAGCGGCGGCAGCCGAACCCTGATCCGGCCAGGGTTCCGCCCACCCTCCTGCCTCGCCATCTGCTGCCTTAGTTCTCCTTAAACCCAAGAAACGGTTGTGAATTTCAGGCCGCAAAGGGGATTTGAATATGGATTCTTTTCTGATGTCGGAGTCTCTTCCCCAAGCCCTCTTGACAGGGCAGCACTCATGGGTGGGGGTGGCTGGATCAATTAAACTTTGTTTTGTATGCAAAAAGAATTTCCTGGAGTCTCTGTGCTCAGGGTCTGAGAGCGAGATGGGGGGTTGGGGAGCATGGGGAATGTTCACCGAAGCTGGTCAGCACTCTGAGACCGTGGTGCTGGGTGCTGTATATAAAACCTTAGAGTAGTCGGGGGAGGGGGAAATACTTGGTGGTGTGCTTCACCCGCCATCTCAGAGCAGCTGCAAAAAAGATCGGCAATGGGATAGTGTTATCATTAGGTTTCAGAGTCAACATCCACTGGGCCTGGATTAACACTCTGCATGCACATAGCCCTGTCAGCGGATCTTAGTGCTTTGGAAGAACTGAGCCAGCCCTTGGAGGGGTAGGTCAGAATTATTTCTGGTTTGGGGGAAACTGAGTTAGAAGGAGTAAGTGACCTGCTTGGGAACATGCTGCCTAGGTTGGAACCGAGGTGTCCTGGGGCCCCTGCTCTGCCTCAGTTTGGCTGAAGAGCGAAGGGAAGGCATGGCTCTCCCCGATTCACGCTGTGGGTCACTGAACCCCAGTGCCGTGACAAGGCGTAAAGGAGCAGGCAGAGCTGTGCTGTGGGGGGCATGGAGGGCACCTTGTCTCTGCATTGCTAAAGGGGGCTGGGCAGCGACACTATCTCGGGGTCTCACGGGATTGGCCTGGCTGCTTTTCGCTGCGACTCTTTGTGATTGGGGTTGGAGGGTCTCTGGCTCCGGGGGTTGTGGACGCTGGGGTAGACAGAGCCCTGCTGCTGCACAGGAGCCCCCCCTTGTGTGGGGCGCTGGGGGGGTCTGGCCAAGGTGGCAGGGGGTGGGGGGGGGGGAAGGGGAACAGGAACCAAGGAACTAAGGGTTCAAAAGGTGAAAGCAATTGCCTGGACTGTTTCGAGGTTAACTAGCCCCATAAATGTGTGGGGAGGGGCCTGCCCCAGCCCTGAGAGGGCCAGGCTCTGGGCAGGGTGAATGGGGTGGATCCCGTTGCCAGGAACTGAGGGGTGTTGAAGGGGGTGCAGCCCCTGGCAAATGGCGCTTGGTCAGAAACTGCGTGCCTCCGTTTCCTTTCCTGGGGGCGGGGGTGAGTCCCCGTCTCCCAGAGCCCAGGGAGGTGTAACTCATTCCTGCCTGGGAAGAGCTCTGCCATGCTAAGCTGCGGTGAACACATCTGTGTTTTAAAATGTAAAACAGCTTCCCGCTGACCTGGCCAAATTCCCGCTGGAGCGGCCACTGTCCTGTTCCCTTTAAAATTCCTCAGACGGGATCTTCCTCCCAATTGGGTGTTAAACAGCTGCTGCACTCCACCCCAGCTGTGGCTGCATCTCAGGGGTGGTCTCTGGGGGCTTGTTCAACTGCTATCGTGCTGCACCCCAGAGGTGGGTGAAGCGGGGCTGGGGATCCGCTGTCCGTGCCCACACCCCCAGGGCCGTTCAGTGTTCAGAGCTGTCTTCCGGAACCAGCTGCACCGTGTCCAGGTCACTCCTGCCTCGTGCCCTGGGGGCTGGGACCCGGATCCCCCCCAGCTGGCCTCAGCAGCGGCTGGGCGAGGGAATTCGGCGTGGAAACTCTGCCCTCTCGTGGATGAACGGGAGCTGGTCGCTCTCGGATCTGGGTTGTGTTGGGGGCCGACGAGCCCCTACTCTCCAGAGGGGAGAAAGGGAAAGCTCACCCCGGACGGGGAACTGGGCACAGAGAGAGGCACCGAGGTGTCGACCAAGAAGTCTGGGACAGGGCTTTTTGAACCCAGGTGTCCAGCCCCCCAGCCCAGGAGCCGTCTCACCTGCGAGAGCTCTGGCGTGGGGCAGGGGCTCACGTGAGGGTTGCAGGCCTGTGCTAGGCACCCTGTTAAAGTGCCATGAGAGAGCAGGGGTGTGATGGGACATGGCTCAGCCCAAGAGCCAGGGGGCGGGCGGGGCTGGGGCATCAGCGGCCCCGCCTGGGTTGTCACTGACCCTTGTGTCTGGGCGACTGGCTCTGCAAAGCAGGAGCAGCGGACTCAAGGCCCCGGGGGCCGCGTGGATGCGGCCGTGAACGCCGCACGAGTAAGAGATGGGCTTTGCACTAGTGCGGCTCACCCTGGTGCAAGCTCGATTTTGCGCCAGCCAAGACGAGGCCTTGGAAGCAGCTGCCAGGCTGGGGAGAATCGGCCGGGGAGGGCAGGGCCGCAGGGGGCGAGGCAGGAGACTCAGCCACTGCCCTGCTGTGGGGACCTTGGGTGGAGCTGCCTCTGGGCCTCTTAGTCTGTAGACAGTTTGCTGTGGGGGGCAGGTGCTGTCTCAGCGAGGGGCTGGGCAGTGCCTGGCAGGATGGGGCCCTGACGCTGGGCAGGGCGAGTTCAAGTGCTGCCAACAGCCTGTTGCACTGTGCGCCCCTCCCCTCGGCACGGGGAACAGCCCCCCTTTGTTGCAGCGTCGGCTCCACGTCCCAGCATCCAGCCACTCCTCAGTGCCACAAATCCTGGGCTGTAGAGTGGAGAGGAGGCTTTTCCTCTGGGAAGCTTGGTGCCTTCCTGCCTCGACTCCCTTCGGAAACACCCCTGCTTTCTGCATTGCAGCGCGGCTGGGCTGGAAAACGGGGCTCATGCCGAGCTGCCTGCTGGGGCAGGTGGGAGAATCTGGTCATAAAGTGTTGTGAGATCGGTGCAAGGAAACTGCCTGAGATGAAAAAAAACCCGTCAAGGGTAACACGCTTCCAAGTCCTAAAAGGTTACTCAGTGCAAAAACAACTTGTGGAACTCACTGCCACAGGATTCCAAGGCCAGGAGCTTACCTGGGTTCAAAATCCGGCTTGGACGTTTAGAGGGATAATAGGAACAGTTGCAGTTAGGCTAGCTAGGAAGAGCTTTTTTGTACCCCCAGAGGTTTCGTGGTGTTAGCTAATAACGCAGGCCGGTTCCTCCTCGGAGGTAGGAGCCCTGGGGCAACTCCCCTGTTTTACAGGTGCAAAAATTGAGGCACAGAGGGGGGAAGGGGCTCACCCAGGGTGATGCAGTGAGTCGATGGCAAAGCCAGAAATGGAACCCAGGAGTCCTGGCCAGTCTGCTGCTGTAACCCCTCCCCGCTACGCCTTCCCCCAAGCTGGAAATGGAAGGCCGGGGTCCTGCTTCCCAGGCCTCCCTCTCTGGTAGCTGGACTCTGCTTCCCTACTCAAGCTGGGACTAAACCCCAGAGGTCCTGGTTCCCACTCTGCCCCCCGGGTCAGGAAAGCAGGGAGCCGAATTAACAGCCCCCTCCCTGGGCACAGCTGGAGGCTCCCAGCAGAAGCCGTCCCAATGGGGCTGGGGGGAGGAGAGCCACAGAGCCCGTGGGGGAGAGATGCTCACATGGGAGCCTGCCTGCAGTAGAATGGGGGAGCTGTGGGGGCATCAGACGCTCCAATGGGGCAGCAACACGGTGGCCAGCCATGGACGGTGGGAGCCAGGCCCTCGTCCCCAGCAGGACCAGGGTGCCAGGCTCATGGGGCTGGACATCCCAGTGCGGCAGGATCGGCAGATGGGGGCTGTGCTAATCCCACTCTGCAGAGCCCAGCAGGCTGGCAGGGAGACGGGAGCTGGCTGCAGGCAGTAATCCAGGCCCGGGCTGGGGCTCAGGCCAGCTCCCTGCTCAGCCCCAGCCCTGAGGCTCTCCCTGGCCCCTGAGCCCCAGTGATTTGCATCTGCTTTTCCCTCGGCCTCCTGCTGAAATCCATGGCTCTGTCCATGCGTCCGTCTGTGGCTCTGTCCCGAACTGCTGCAGCCAAGTGGAAAGTCCCAGGCTGAGCCCTTAAGCTGGGCTTCTGCTCCCGGGAGCGATTTACACTGCATCTGATCGTTACTGGCGCTCAGACTGGTTGGATTGGCCCTCATCATTCCAGCCGCTGGCTGTCTGTCCAGCCAGGGCT
>NW_020691721.1:0-7819 GCF_002925995.2 Terrapene triunguis
GTTTTGTATATTATCATAATAATCAATCAAAAAGTTTAACTTTGAGAAGAAGAGGCTGATAGTATCTAGTGTCTTTCTTATGTATGAAAATATCTCATAGAACAGAAAGCTCCTTAAGTAGTTAGCTACTTCCAGCCTTTGGGCCAGATTCACTAGCAAGCTCTGGCTGCTTTGCACTACTCCAGTTTAACTGACCTGTTAAACCAGGTTTGCAGCTGTTTTGCATCACTGGAGTGGCACAAATTATCTAGATCGCACTGGTGAGTCCAGCACATTCTGTTTCAGAGAACTTTAAAAGATCTCCTTCTCCATGGGTCATACTGGCTTCAGACTGAAGTTGTTCCACATATGTATAGCTTGATTATTCCAGCATATGAACATTTTAAAATAATAATAATAAAGCCTTAGTTACTGTGATTTCACTCTAGTGAGAGGCTCATTATTTTCAGGACCTCTTTCCAGTCTGTGCTTGCTGTCTTAATTATTTTTTCTTCTGCCTCCTGATCCCTACAGCAATTTAAAGTGCTCATGAAAACTGCCAGCTTGACAGCTCTGGAGACCGTAGCTCCAACTTCCCCGCACTGCTCTGCCAATGTAACTCAACTCTGCCCTCAAAAGGGCCATCCCTTTGTGGTGACAATGCACTGTAATTGAGTCTCAATGCCCATTCATTCCTTGGCTTCTCTGCTAAGAATGCCAGCAAGGCTGCCAATTTATACTGTGTCCCGCTGGTTTTGTTGTAGAAAACTTAACTTTTGCATATGACATTCAACTTGGAGAAATGTAATGTGATGTCCTTTTTGCAAAGAGAGTCTTAGGTTCTCATGTGTTCTGATGAGAATGCTCCAAGAAAAAAAGATGCAGGAGTTCTTGCAGAAGGCTTCTGCCCAGGCCACAGCAACGGATAAAATAATCTCACAAATTAGATCCTTATGTGCATTTTACTATAATTATAAAACCTTTATTTTAAATGAGGTTTGTCAAACTCATTCTGGAGAGAGAGCCAAATTCCATTTTTACTTATGGTCCATAAACTTTCAGACCACAACAGATCTCTCATTGGTCTGTATGGGCAATTTGTACAAAGATCTAGGGTGGAATAAGGCCTTTACGTAGTAACTAAGCCATTATCATTATTTCTTATTTGTTCAGTGCCTCATTATCACATTTAGCATTAGCCATAGGGACAATAGTGCCCTTTAGGATCAGCACTCTGTCTTCCCTTGGTTTCTCATCCATCCCCATTCTTGTATCTGTTCCTGTACTGCTTCCATGTCTGTGCCTCTTATCCTTTCATTCATCTGCATTTTCTTCTTTGTAGCAATTCCCAATTCAAACCCCCTCTCCATTCTGTGCACCGTTGTACTGCTTTCCCTTTCGCTATCCCAAGTCTTAACATGACCAGCAATGAAATAGTTATTGCTGACATTTAAAGGGTCATCCGACTTGTACACACTCTCAGAAACATCTTTTCAGACTGATTGCAGACTCAGGAAGAAGACACACTGCATCATTTCACACTCAGGTGCCACTCAAGTTTGAGAGGTTCCCTTTGCAAACATGAGAGGTAGGAACTGTGTGGTGTTTTTTTTTTTTTTTTAATGGATGTTTCAGTTCTGAAGGAGCTATATATATGTTATACAGATCACATAAATGGATCTGGCCCAGGGCCATGGTGGTTTTCAGCCCTGTTTTGAACAATAGAAATCTATCTGGAGTTTACTGTAGCCAGTTTTGCTCAATTCATCTTAAAAATTTCAGGAGAGACTAAGCATTCCAGGGAAGGCAACAAAGATGGCTGGAGGTATGCTGTAAGATTGCCAAGGGCCCAGTAAATCCCACATTTCTGGGATGTGTTCCGTTGACTTTAATGGGAATATAGGGTATGCAAGGAATGCAGGAGTAGGTCCCCGGCCTGGGATTATTTATCCTGGAAAGCACAAATATTAGAGGCAACTGTTTAGTCTCTCCTCTTCATCCTCTCTCATAATATGAAAGCAGCGGGATGCTCAAAGAAGTTGCAAGACAGTTATTCTGGAACAAGTGAGAGGAAATTCTCTTTTATACAGGATATAATCAACTGCTGAAGCACTCACTGCAGGACGTCATCAAATCAAATTAGTACATAAAGCAGCTTTTTGGCATTACCGCCACTCAGAACGGTTGTAGCTACAGAACCAATGGAGTTGTCCCTGCCTATAGCAGGGCTGAATTTGCCCCATTTAAACTCACTTGCACCACAAGTTCAAATGCGTAAGGATCACTTCACTATGTTTTCATTCTTTGGAAAGCAGATACATTGAGGGCTTGTCTACACTTGCAGTGCTGCAGTGGCGCCACTGTAGTGCTTCAATATAGATACTAGTTTTGCTGACGGGAGAGGTAATCCACCTCTCTGAGAGCAGCGGCAGCTCCAGGCACCAGTGCTCCAAGCGCGTGCCTGGGGCGGCAAGCCGCGGGGGACACCCTGCCGGTCCCTGTGAGGGTGGCAGTCCGGCAGCCTTCGGCGGCATGCCTGCAGGAGGTCCGCCGGTCCCATGGATTCGGCGGCAATTCGGCAGTGGGTACACCGAAGCCGCGGGACTGGGGACATCCCGCAGGCATGCCGCCGAATCCGCGGGACTGGGGACCTCCCGCAGGCATGCCGCTGAAGGCAGCCTGCCTGCCGTGCTTGGGGCGGCAAAAAATCTAGAGCTGCCCCTGTCTGAGAGGCAGTAGTTACAGTGTCTGAAGAAAGAATTATTCCATCAGCCTAGTGCTCCCTACATAGGGTCTTAGGTCAGCTAACTGCGTCACTCAGGGGCGTGGATTTTTCACACTCTGAGTGACATTTTCTAAAGTAGACTGGCCCTAAGTGTCATGTAGTTTACTTGTGTGGGGCTTTCAGAGGTGTCCTTAGAAGGTTCTGTCTCTATAAACATGGAAGACCCCATGGCACTTTTGTCTCATTGTTTAGGCACAGTCCTGGGAGGCAGGAGACTGGCTCTGTTAGAGCTTGAGTCATGTAACCTCTCAGTAAAATGGGGCTGATCATACTTATCCGCCTCATGGGTGTGTGGTGAATCTAAACTAATTGCTGTTTAGTGGCTGTCTATATAGTATTGTAAAGCACTTTGGAGTGCTATGGGATCTGTTCACTACGTGTGCTGTGCGACTAGTCGCCTAAGGTATTGTTTCTGCTCCCTGCTTGGAAACTTTTAAAACAAGAGAATAGGCCCTGATCCTGCGAGCAGTTCTGTATGGGGATTTCACAGTATGACCTGATGGTTAGCAAATGTGGGCTTTGACAAACCAACAAGGGAAGCAATTTCCAGGGTTGAGGACCTATTACTGAGAATTCTTTGCCTTTAGCATACTTCTGATAAACCAGGAGCTCTTAGCTGGAGCACCACATGTGAGCTCAACACCTGCGGTATCAGGCAAGGAAAGAAGTGTTTTATTTATTTATTTATTTAACACTGTATTTATTTAGTTTTTTTGGTGAAATTTCCATTCCCCTCCCCCTGAAATTTTTTTTTTCAAAATCTCATTTTGACAAAATTGATTTAACCATCTTTGGATCAAACATACGTAGTTACAAAAATTTGCATTCTCTTAGGTGTAATAAGTTCTAAAAAATTTTGTGCTACTAAATCTTTTAGAAATCTTGGATGTTTCCTGAACTTTCCTTAAGGAAAACGTTTATAGTACTGAAACCGATCTTTTGTGAGTTCTTTTATAGCGCCCATTATCTCAGCAATGGGACTAGAGAGGAGAAATCCTAATTCTAATCATCCAGGGCTTCATGAGAGAAGGCGCAAGACCTTAGAAGTCATTCTAATCACTATGCATGCTTTGCATTCTCTGTGCTATTAATCTTGGTAAAGGCTGATGCCTCTTGCTTGTATTGGCTCTTACCATTTCAATGGAAAAGGTGTTCTTGTGATTGCCTAAAATCTTTATATATAGCTGCTGTGTTTTTTTTCCAGATGGGAAAAAACGCTTCATTGGCATAAGGATGCTGACAATAACACCCATGTAAGTATCTTTTAAATATTTTCATATAAACTGCATTGGTATACATAAAATGTATTATAAAGGTTCAGCAGTGGTTCAGAGCAACAAAGTTCTGATCTGTATGTAAACTTCCACTAGGTTTGTGAATATTTTTAGTTTTCAGCAGTGAAATTTACATTCTGAGATCAGGAAATTAATCATCTCACAGTTCTCCCACTCCTGCCATTGGTGACAATATACATGAATGCGTGCTCTGCAAACTTTCTCAGGGCTTGTCTACACTTACCGGAGGGTCCGGCAGGTAGCAATCGGTTTTCTGGGATCGACTTATCGCGTCTAGTGAAGACGCGATAAAATCGATCCCTGATCGCTCTGCCGTCGACTCCGGAAATCCACCGCGGCAAGAGGCAGCAGCGGAGTCGGCGGCAGCGCGGCAGCGGTCGACTTTCCCCCGTCCTCACCGCCCGGTAAGCCGACCTAAAATACGCAACTTCAGCTACGGTATTCACGTAGCTGAAGTTGCGTATCTTAGGTCGGACCCCCGCTGTAGTGTAGACCTAGCCTCACTCTGCTTTTCCCAGTCAGCTGATGTTCTGTCAGAATCCAATTCCTTTTCCACAACCAAAATGAAAGTCACACTAAGCATTATTTTGATACCAGGGCAATACTTTTCCTTTAGTCCAGATACAGTGTAGGACTAAAAAAGTCAACTCCATTCACTTGTCCCACTTTGTTAACAAAACCAACAAAACATTCCCTTGCCAGCTGAATGTATGCAAAAGAACTGGCAGAATAAGAACAATTTCTTCCAATTATCTCTTCATCGTATTTAACATAAAATCTGTAATTGTCTAGTGTCTGAAATATCAGTGGAGAGCAAATGAACATAAGAACGGCCATACTGGGTCAGGTCAATGGTCTGCCTAGCCTAGTATCCTGTCTTCCGATAGTGACCAATGCCAGATGCTTCAGAGGGAATGAACAGAACAGGGCAATTTTTATTGAGTGATCCATCCCCTGTCATCCACTCCCAGCTTCTGGCAATCAGAGGTTTAGGGACACCCAGAGAATGGGGTTGTGTCCCTCATGATCTTCGCTAATAGTCATTGCTGGACCTATCCTTCATGAACTTATCTAATTCTTTTTTGAGCCCACTTATACTTTTGGCCTTCACAACATCCCCCGGCAATGAGTTCCACAGGTTGATTGTGTTGTGTGAAGAAGTACTTCCTTATGTTTGTTTTAAACCTGCCACCTATTCATTTCATCGGGTGACCCCTGGTTCTTGTGTTATGTGAAGGGGTAAATAACACTTCCTTATTCACTTTCTCCACGCCATTCATGATTTTATAGACTTGTATCATATCCTGCCTTAATTGTCTCTTTTCTAAAATGAACAGTCCCACTCTTTTTAATATCTCCTCCTATGGAAGCTGGTCCATGCCCTAATTATTTTGTTGACTTCTCCATACTTTGCCAATTCAAATATACCTTTTTTGAGATGGGATGACCAGAACTGCATGTAATATTCAATGTGTGAGTGTACCATGGATTTATATAGTGGCATTATATTTTCTGTCTTATTATCTATCTCTTTCCTAATGGTGCCTAACATTTTAGCTTTTTTGACTGCCGCTGTACATTTAAGAGATGTTTTCAGAGAACTATCCATGATGGCCATCGCCATGTTTGGGGTTGCGAAGGAATTTTCCCCAGGACAGATTGGCAGAGACCCTGGAGGTTTTTCATCTTCCTCTATAGCATGGGGCATGGATCATTTCCAGGTTTAAACTAGTGTAAATGGTGAATTCTCTGTAACTTGATGTCTTTAAACCATGATTTGAGGACTTCAGTAACTCAGCCAGAGGTTAGGGCTCTATTATAGGCGTGAGTGGTGAGGTTCTGTGGCCTGCAGTGTTCAGGAAGTCAGACTAGATGATCATAGAATCATAGAACTGGAAGGGACCTCGAGAGGTCATCTAGTCCAGTCCCCTGCCCTCAAGGCAGGACTAAGTATTATCTAGACCATCCTTGACAGGTGTTTGTCCAACCTGCTCTTAAAAATCCCCAATGATGGAGATTCCACAACCTCCCTAGGCACTTTGTTCCAGAGCTTAACCACCCTGACAGTTAGGAAGTTTTTCCTAATGTCCAACCTAAACTGCCCTTGCTGCAATGATCACAATGGTCCCTTCTGACCTTAAAGGCTATGTGTCTATGACTGCAAGGTCTTGCTTGAGTGGTAACACCTAATTTAGACCCCATCATTTGTATTATATTGGGATTATACTTTCCAGTGTGCATTACTTTGCATTTACCAGTATTGAATTTCATCTGCCATTTTGCTGCCCAGTCACCTAGTTTTGTGAGATCTCTTTATAACCCTTTGTACTCTTCTGTTTACACTTAGACAATTCCTCTTTTATACCAGTAGCTCTGTCTCTAGTGTGGCAGAAGGCTGCGTGACTAAACACCTGTTTGCAGCATATGCAGCTGATGTTTTTGACTAAACAGTATTTATTTTATTGAGTTATATTTTTGCTGTCTCAAATATAAGGGTCAAATCCTCAGCAGGAATAAATCAGTGTGTCTTCATTAACGTCAGTAGTCGCTGACAGACACCAACTGAGGATTTAACTTTAAATATCATGACATATGCAGTCAGTGTGAGGCTTTGCTGCATTTGCAATATCTAAAGAAATACGGCAAGAAGTTTCCCTGGCCATTTTTGGTAAATAACAGCTCTATTGCCACCTTTTGGGTCTACAGCAGCAGCCAGCCTAAACATTGATTTTGTGCAAGCGCTCATGGGCGCACGTACACGCCCCCTGGACTGACCCCCTCCCCTCTGCAACAGGCCCCCCAGCTTTGCCCTTTGCTGCCTACCCCATTTGCCCCTTGCAGCCTTTTGCGCCCCCCAACTTCAGTTTGTTTGCCTGCCCCGCCCTTTCCCCCCTGCAGCTTGGTTTGTTTGTCCCACCCCAGCCCTACAGTTAGCCCCTTGGTTCCTCTGCCCCACTCCCGGCCTGGTTGCTCCCCTTCCTTTGTGCCCCCCCTTGTCCTGATTGGTGCCTCCCTTTGTGTGCACATGCCCCCTCCCATGCGCTTGTGCCCCCCCATTTTGATTGATCACTGCACCCCCCTGATGTTATTGTAACCTTCCCTCCCCTATAGGGTTACCATTCGTCCGGATTCTCCCGGACGTGTCCGGCTTTTTGAGTTTAAAAATAGCGTCCGGGGGGAATTTGTGAATGTCCGGATTTCCCTCCTCCAATGCAGAGCGCGGCATGGCTGACAGGGCAGCCAGCCGGATTGAGCCACTCGCACAGGACTCCAGCAGCCAGAGCCCCTCCTCCGCTTCCCCCCTCCTCTCCCCTGCAGCTTCAGATCACTCCCCTCCTCTCTCTCCCCCCGTCCCCCTCCCTGCATTCGCAGATCGCCGGCCATTCGCATCGGGCCTCCAGCAGTCTGGAGCTCCTCCCCCTGGTCCCCCTCCCCTGCTGCCCAGCGCGCCGCTCAGCAGCACTCTGCGAGGGCGGGAACCAGGCTGTGTGCTCCGTGGGGGAGCGCGGCAGCATGTCAGGCTCCACATGGAGCCTGACACGCTGTTCTGAGCGGCACGGTAAGGGGGCCAGGGGTCGGAGAAGGGGCAGGGGGGTTCTGGAGGGGGCAGTCAAGAGACAGGGAGCGGGGGAGGGTTCGATGGGTCATGAGTTCTGGGGGGGGCTGTCAGGGGGTGGGGGTGTGGATAAGGTTTTGGGCAGTCAGGGGACAGGTAGGATGGGGGGGGTCTCAGGAGGGGGCAGTTAGGGGACAAGGAACA
>NW_020691722.1:0-2910 GCF_002925995.2 Terrapene triunguis
GTGGCTAGCGCTGTTATTTCATAGAAATGGTTGCTGTGTGTTTCCTACACAACCGCTTTTGCTGTTTCCTCTCTGGTTTCTATAAATCCAGGCAGCGGAGCGGACTGACTTCAGTGAGCTCTGCCTCTCTTGATCCAATGGTATTTGCATCATTGGCCTTCTGGTTCTATCCCAAGTCTGGGTTCTTTGCAGGTGGTGGAAAATGTAACTCATTCCTTTTGGCCCTGATCCGCCGCTCTAGGGAGGTGAGGACACAGGGTAGAATCCACAACTAGATGCAATTAAAAAAAAGAAAAGGGGTCAGCTATCAATATTGAATTGGTTCTCCTAAAGATGCATTTAAAAGCTCTGTTGCTCTGGGCTAAATCTGATGGATCTCTGTGTGGATCATCAGAGAGCAATTGAATAGTGCAGGAATCTACATTCCAAACGGCATCTGCAAAATCAATGCACTTTTTCCCCTCCCCTCCTCCCAGCGACAGGCTGCAGTGCGCTGCTGAAGCGTGACATGGCATATACCAGAGGCAACAAGGTAGAGTTTAACCGTGCTGGCTTTGAAAAAAGCAGGACTTTCTTGGCGAGGGGGGGGACAATATAAGAACCCTCTGAAAAAACCAGTTGCGGCCCTAACAGGGCGAAGGGGTCGGTTTCTTTGCTCGGCTGACATGGAAGTTGGGCATGACGAAGCCTAGAATTGGGGAAGCGTGTGCGTGTCATCTGTAGCTTGAATAGCAGAAGAAAAAATACTGAACTCTCCAGGGAAATGTGTCCTCCTTCCTCCCCTCAAGTCTTGCCTCCTGGAAAATCACAGCCAGGAAAAAAAAAAAAAATTCCACCTTTTTGGGTAGCCTCTTTAAATCGCTAATCTTTGTTGTCTGGAATCAAAGTTGTAATAGAAAAGCGGGAGGCTTGTGAAGAAGCCTGGCCGGTAGGAGTAAATAAAGCCAAACCTGTCAGTTTGCTCCATAAAATCGATTTCCTTCCATGTTGCATGAGTCATGACTTCAGGTCTTGCAAGCTCAGATTCTGAAGTGTCAAAAATTCCATTTTGCGGCCTGTGATTATCCTGGCAGAGGAAGGATCCTGGAGAGAGAAAGTATTTCCTGAGTGGATTGTCCATCCTTAACCTTCTAGTCTAGACAACGGCCTTGTTTTGTTCTGCTTTAAGCAGGGCACTTCTCATTCGTTTGCTGTATCCCATCTGCACACTGGGGACGTTAGCAAGTGGCCCTAGGCACGGCTGGACTTGCAAAGGGTGGGTAGAATTGGCCAAATGCCGCGCTAACAGCAGAGAGAAGCTGCCCGGAGCCACCGACTTTAATGCATTTGTTTTAATGTTGCCCTTTTTAGTTTTTGCTTGAAAAACGCCATTCTCTGCTAACTTTCCAATGCTCTTCTAGTGCAGCCTCTCCCCAAATAACAGCGCCCGTTGCCCTTGGGCAGAGGAAAGGCCGAGAGCTCTTTTGAGGGTTGAGGTGTTGTGTTTTTGTGCTCTCCGCTCTCCCAGGGAATACTTGTTTTACACCCTCCCTGCCCTGGAGAGCCTGCTAGACAAAGATGGACAAAGGAAGATTTCTCACCCCATACTTTACAGAAGGACGCTCAGGCACTGGGAGAGGCAGTGGCTTGACCAGGGGGTTAGTAACCGAGCTGGGGATCAAACCCACAATTCCCTGACTGCGAACTCCCAACCTACCTTCTGAATGATTAGAATTCAGCCCAACTGGATGGTGTGGAAATAGATGCCAGAGCTCCAAATCCACTCTGCAGGCCCGGTGAGGTGAACGGGATTGTGCTGGGTGGGAACCAGCACAGAATCGGGCCCTCGGTGAATATTGGGGCTGGCTGTGTTTTCAATGCAAGGATCCTCTCTCAGCGGGTCTGAAACTGACCAACGTAGCTAAGGGGACGAGTGAGAGTGAGAGCCAGGCGTCTGTTTCCCTGGGTAGCCAAGCCCCTAGTTACTGCGGCCATGAACATTGCATGAAGCTGGGGGTTTATTACGCATCCTGCGCTGATCAGGATTTGGCCTCGGGTGCTTGAGCTTGCAAGCAAAGGCCGCGCCTCAGTACGGCAGAGGAGGGGGTGTGCGGCTGGTGGGGGGTGGGCAAAGGGAGTATGAAAAAAAGCTGCTTTTCTCCCATGAATCTCAAAGGGCCTTAGAAAAGAGGTCGGTATCCTTATCCCCATTTTACAGATGGGGAAATGGAGGCACGGCGAGGCGAAGGGGCGTACACTGGAAGGAGAGCCGGACCCGGCTCTCCGGAGTCCCAGGTCGCGGTCTCCCCTGTGGTCACATTGCCTGCCTCTGTAATCCGTGGGCCGCACGTAGCGTGAGATCGTGGGTCGCTTTGGGGAGCGCTCTGGCCTCACCTAACCACCTCTCCCCTGGGAAAGGAGGACCTATCCTCAGGGATCCTGACCTGTGCAAAACTGCCCTGGACCTCAGTGGGGGGTTTTGCTCCAAAAGGAGCGAATGGGCCCAATGTATTTATCTCCCTTCGGTCCCCTGGGCAGAAACGGCCTTTGGGGACAGCCCAAGCCCTCCTTCGCGGTGGGAAAACGGGAGCTGGGCGATGTAGAGGGAAAGGCTTTTGCAAGCTCCAAAGCATAACGTGTGCGTAATAACTAACGGAGCCCTCTCCCGGGTCTGGAGCTCTTGGGACGCTTTGCTCTTTGCAGGGCCTCGCAATGCACGGCCGCGCCCCCAGGGGGCCGATGGGGACTAGAACCCAGGAGTCCTGCTGCTCGGGCCTGCGGCTGCGCTAACCACTAGACCCCATTCCCCACTCTGAGTTCTCTTGCTTTAACTACTAATCCACATCCGCCTTTCCAGACCTGTGACTAGAACCCAGGGGTCCTGATTCCCACAGGCCCCTACCCTAACCACTAGATCCTACTCTCAGAGCC
>NW_020691723.1:0-4967 GCF_002925995.2 Terrapene triunguis
GTCACCGCACCAGCCAAAGCACTGAGGCACTGACACAGCCAGAATGGGGGACGCTTTCGCTCCCCACTGCCCCCACCTGACTGGCTGTTCTCTGGGCAGCATCGGTGTCAGCCAGCAGGAAAACCGGTTCGCTCACTCCCAGCCCCACGCCCTGGGCCCTGCTTGTCAGAACATAGGAACAGCCCTACTGGGTCAGACCAAGGGTCCATCTAGGCCAGTATCCTGTCTACCGACAGTGGTCAGTGCCAGGTGCCCCAGAGGGAATGGACAGAACAGGGAGCCACCAAGTGATCCATCCCCTGTCGCCCATTCCCAGCTTCTGGCAAAAAATGTCCAAATGTCTCACCTGCACCTGGGCATAACTACCCAGGCAACAGGGAACCCAGCATGCGGGCTGAGGCACTGAGAGAAGAAGATGGATTTGGGTCAGAACACAAGACTGGGAGCCAGGACTCCTGGGTTCTGTCCCTGGCTCTTTGAGGGGAGGGGGGCCTAGGGGGCTAGAACAGAGGGGCTGGGAGCCAGGACTCCGGGGTTCTAACCCTGTCTGCCAGAGTCGCTGGGTGGCCTTGGGTGATGTCCCCCAGCCCCAGCTCGCTGCCTGGAGGTGGTGATGTGAACTCAGAGGCATAGCCCAGGCCCTGCTTTCTCCGGGGGCAGGGAGGACTCTGAGGTGATGGCAGAGGGGTATCCACCCGAGTACACTCACCTCACCAGCCTCCCTTCCCTGTGCCCACCTGGGAGAGTGGCAGGAAGGCCCCAGGGCAATGGGGGCTCATGTAAAGCGAGACACTCAGAGCAGGCAGGAGGGCAGGGCAGGCCAGGGTGGGGCAGACTCCCCGAGCAGCAGCTCCCCCCCCCCGCCTGCGCAGGTGACTCGGGTGGGGTCACAGGCACAACCTGTTTGGCCACAACCGGCGCCCAGGAGGGAAAGAATCAAAATGTTCCTGGCTCCTTGCTCACCTCAGCTCACCCCACCCACCCGCCCGCCCCTGCTGCTGCAAGGAGGGGCTCCCTGGCGGCCTGATTCAGACATGGCCCTGGGCCAAGCCCCCACTGCCCAGCCGCCAAGCCAAACAGGGGCTCTGTACAGACATTAGCTCACTGGCAGGAGGCAAGTCCATTCCGGGGGCAGGGATCCAGCTCCGGCTCTCCCCTGCTGCCGGATCACTGCCCCCAGAGCCCATTCCAGTGGGCACAGATCCAGGGCCGGGTCATCCCTCCTGCTGGGGCAATTACCCTGCACATACCTGGCTGCTGACCCGACAAGGGGGTTCAGCCCTCGGGGCCCCCATGTGTCCCCAGTGGGGTGGGGGAGGGTTGCAAACCTGTCCTCTGGGGCGATGGCCTTGGCCCTGGCTGCCCCCCCCCACATCCCTCCCACCCCACCAGGGCAAGTCCTCTGCATTGGCCAGAGAGAGAGAGAGAGAGAGGAGCTTTGGTCCATCTGCTCATCCCTCCCTCCATCCCTCTCCCCCTTGCTCAGCAAAGCCCTCGCACACTGCTTACAATAACCCACATGCGGGGAGGGGGGCAGAGGGAGCTGGCTCAGGAGCCACCCAGGGGCCTGGCCAGAGCTGTGGTCCTCCAGGGACTGGCCTGCCTGGCCCAGCCTGGCTGCTGTGTCTCCCTTGGCCTGAGCAGGGAAGCGGGGGAGGGGGCTGCTGAGGAGCTGGGGACGCGTGGGGACGGATGAGGCGAGTGAGGGGGAAATCCAAAGAAAATCCCCTCTTTGGTGCTGACTTGCAGCCGGCCCAGCCGCCCACCTGCCCGAAACCAGCCTCCCACGGTCCCTCCCACTTTCACTTTCAGGGGCCGTGCAGCTGCACCCCGGGGAGGTGGGGGGGGACTGGGGGGCCAGGATGTGGCTGGCAGCCCCGGTCCCTTGGATGATCCTGGAATCAGGGCCACCATGGGCCTAAGGTGCCAGGCGCTGGGCAATGCCAGGCAAGCCTGGCCCAGGCCCGCTGAGGGCTGGGCACCGTTGTTGGCCCCCATGTGCCGGGTGGGGGGCACCACACCCTGGGAAATGGGATGCAGAGGCGCAGACCCTGCTGTGCAGAGACATCCACGTCCCAGCCCGGCTCCTGGGGGCGTCAGACGGGTGGGGGGAGCTTCCGAGCCTTCCTGCACCCCGACCACTTCAGAGGCAGCTCGGGGGATGAAAGGCGCCCAGTGCTTCGTGTCACAAACCCCCTGAGGCCGCCAAGAGCCGAAATCAAACCCACCGCAGGCCCCGGTGTCGCCAGCTATTTATAGACGCCGCAGGGGAAATGGTTCTAAGGAGGAACCGGCAGGAGGGGCAGGAGCCCCCAGCTCCCTGCACCAGCCCAGGCCTGGCCCACGGCCTCCCACTTCCGCATAGGGCGGCACCCAGGGCTACCGGGCAGCCCAGTTCAGGTGCCAGAGACCACGGGGGTGGGAGCCCAGCACTGGATGGAGAGATTCTGCTGCAGAGCAAGAGGCCAGGGACAGCGTCCAGCCCCCCTTTTGCCCTGGCCTCCCCGCTGCAGATGGTGCCAGCCAAGCCCATCGCTGGCTTCTGGGAGTCAGGCCTGGGCGCTGGGCGGGCACCCCCCCCAACACCCCCTGGCTCCGGCGGGTAGTAGGGGGAAGTGCTCGCAGCTGGCAAGGCCGCACTCCTCCTCCCTCGCTTCCCCATTCCCTCGCTCTCTCTCCCCCTCCCCCGGTTTTCTCTAAGTCGGGCGGCTTCTCTGCAAGCCCCGTGGGCTGGATTGGCGCGTGTTTATAGGAAAAAGTCTCTCCCCCCTGGCCCCCCCAGGTCTTGCTGAGCCCGCAGCCCCTAGTGTTCTAGGAACTAGACACCAAACCACACAGCCCCCCGGCGCCCCGCCCTCGCCCCAGTGCAGGCTGGCAGATACCAACCCCTTTCCCCCGTTGGGGGTGCGCGGTGCTATTTTTAGGCACTGGTCTATTTTGGGGTGCGGGGGCTGTGGCTATGTGGCACAGGGGCTGGGCCCAGCCCCGTCTCTGCTGCCACGGGCGAGCCTGTCAGCCAGAGCCCCCAAACCGCCCATGTGCAGCCAGCACCCCCAGCTCAGCCCTGGTCTGGGCCGTGCCCCCCACCACAGACCCTGGGGCGCTGGCCTGGCTCAGCCCCAGCATGAGGGAGCTGGGAAGTCGCTTTGCAGGTGCCCCGTCCCCATTCAGCCCAGGACATTCCCAGGGGCCCCGAGCAGGGCAGGCGGGGGCATCGCCGGGCACTCACCTTCCGTGCCCCCAGGACACAGCCCTCCCGGGGCGCTGGGCAGCACAGCAGAGAGGAGGACGCCTGAGGGCAGTGGGGCCAGCCGGAGGCCAGGGAGCCTCTGATCCCATCTCTGCCCAGCTGGGCAGCGTGGCAGGAAGGACCGGGCGGTCATTGCCGACAGCTGCGGGCGGCGCTGGCTTGTTCTGGCCTGCAGAGGGCACTGCTGGGCACCGACCGGGGAGAGGCCCTTCGGAGCCGGCGTGCAAAGGGGAGCCGGCATGGGCTGCACGTGTGTGTGTGCACAGGGGTGCCCGTGCCCGTGTGTGT
Source organism: Terrapene triunguis (assembly GCF_002925995.2). Taxonomy (NCBI): domain Eukaryota; kingdom Metazoa; phylum Chordata; order Testudines; family Emydidae; genus Terrapene; species Terrapene triunguis. Next base: position 3,539 of record NW_020691723.1, read on the forward strand.
GCGCGCACAGGGGTGTATGTACATGTGTGTGCGTGTGTGCGCAGGGGTGCACATGTGTGTGTGTGTGTGTGTGTGTGTGCACGCGCAAGGGTGCCCGTGCCCATGTGTGTGCGCACACAGGGGTGTATGTACATGTGTGTGTGTGTGTGTGTGCGCGCACAGGGGTGTATCTACATGTGTGTGTGTGTGCATGCAGGGGTGCACATGTATGTGTGTGTGCGCACACAGGGGTGCACATGCGTGTGTGTGTGCGTGCGCAGGGCTGCACGTGTGTGTGCGCACAGGAGTGCACGTGTGTGTGTGTGTTTGTGTGCACGCAGGGGTGTATGTACGTGTGTGCGCAGGGGTGCCTGTGTGTGTGTGTGTGCGCACAGGTGTATATACATGTGTGCACGCAGGGGTGCATGCACGTGTGTGTGTGCGCAGAGATGTATGTACATGTGTGTGCACAGGGGTGTATGTACATGTGGGTGCAGGGGTGTATGTGTGTGCGTGTCCAGGGGTGCTGTACATGCGTGTGTGTGTGCCCATGCATGTGCATGCTGGCCTGTGAGGGGTGCATGGACATGCGTGTGGCAAACCGGGCTGGGCTGCCCAGCGAACCCGCTGTGGGGCCATGGTGTGTGATGTGGGGGTGCCGGTGTTTGGGGTGGGAGGGTGCATATCAGAGCCATGGCAGGAAGGCCCCCACCCCCCAGCCCCAATTCTAAGGGAGGCCTGGTGCCCACAGGCTGGGGTCCCTCCGTGCCCCAGGCCCAGACCCAGCTGTGATGGGACGATACCTGTAGCACCCAGCATTGGGGGGCTGGCTCCTCGTCAGCTACCACGGTGGTTATTGAGCTCCCTCAGCCCCGGGCGGCGCTGCAGCTCCCCATGCGCTGGGCACAGGAGGTGGGTCCGGCGCAGGGACAACGTCTGGCAGCAGCGATTCGGTGGCACCGTTTATTGGAGTTATAAATAACAGCGACGGGCCGGGCATGTGGCTGGAAGAACTTAGAGCTCCTCATGCAGCACCGGTGCCGGTCCTGCCCGGCTCCAGCAGGGCCCCTGTGCCCGGCAGGGCTGGCTGCGGAGATGGCCAGGTCTGGGTCTGCACTGCGCGGGAACCTGCAGCACTGCCCCTCTGCCCTGACAGGCTGGGCCCGGTGCTGTCTGCTGCATGCAGGACACCCTGCCAGTCATGAGAACTCCCCCCGCAGCCCCGGAGCCCTCGCCACCCGGCCCCTGCTCCACCCCCAGCCCTACTGGCTCCTTCTGCCAGCTCTGAGCTGCCCCCTAGCCTCTCCCCACTCTCTGTGCCTCCCCTATGCACGGACCAGCCTCTGTGCCCCCACCCCAGAGCCCAAGCTCTGAGGCTACCAGGATCCTTCTGAGCCCTGGGGATCGGGGCCTGGGCAGAGCCCCCAGGGCCAAGAATTCGCCCTGTGCT
>NW_020691724.1:0-5090 GCF_002925995.2 Terrapene triunguis
GGGCTTGTGTCTCCCCAGGGATGTGAGGGGCAGGGTCCCACGCCGGAGCTGCCACGGAGCCCCGATGGACACAGCTTCCTGCCTTCTGCCAAACCTTCTCGCTCCCCGTCCCTGGCACCGCCCGGGTCTCGCTCTGCACCTGCCCCCCTGTCCTGGCTGCTGTTACGGCTCCAGCCAGGAGCCTTCGGGAGTCCTGCGGCTCGCAAGTCCCTGCCCCCCACTCCCCACTGTGCGGCCCCTCGGCTGGGGTAAACCATCAAGCCGCACGGAGCGACCCCCGCTGGGGATCCGACCCAGCCCCTCCAGCTGGGAGACGGGCCCGAGATCCCCCATTGGCCCAGCCTGCTGCTCCTGCTCTCCAAGAACTGCTGCTAGGCCGCCCGGCTGAGCAGCCAACATCCCCCGCCCCAGCCCCCCAAGGCCTCCCCCAGAGCCCCGGGGTCCCGGCAGGGTGGCACCTTGGCCAAGGCCTTGCTGCTGCAGCGGGCAGGGCAGGAGCGCAGGCTCCAGGCAGCTCGGCTGCTCCAGCCCCCGACTCTCCCAGGGGAGGTGCTGGCTCTGCAGGAGCACCCAGCTGCCGCAGTCCCACATCCCAGCCTCTCCCAGCAGGAATCCCAGGGGCTCCAGGGGTCGCCCCTCTGCCGGTCGGTACTCATGAGCCGCAGCAAGTGCCTTCCTAGCATGGGTCCGGCCAGGGCCCCTGGCCGGAAGCTGGGTGCATGGCGTTATCACAGAGCCGGGCACTGGCCAGGGGCCTCATCTAGTGCCCCGGGCAGACCTGGAACTGTCCTACTGCTCTCTGGCCCTCATGGAGAAGGGGCACCTCCTACATCTGTTTGGCGAGGGGCAGGAGACCTTGGTGTCTGCCTTAGGGGCCGGGGTTTCTGGGCTCAGCTGGGTGCTGGCCTGGCCGGTGACAGCCTGCAGGAGATGCACCGGCTTTGCCGCTGACCCCCAGCCAAGTGGACCCCCAGGCTGGAGCTAACAGCTCTCGCCGCTCTGCTGCTGACCCCGTGAGAGCTCCCAGCGCCGCTGTCCCCTGTATTCCTGACACTGCTTACCCTGCCAATAAAAACCTTCAGCAACTCTCTGTGTGTCTTGGGGCTGGGCACTGCCGCCGGCCGGGAGACAGGAGGAAGGACCCCCCCCCGGGCAGTACTGCCCCCCTCCCCCGCACTGGGCACAGTGGGTGACAGGAGCGCTGGCATGTCCATCGTTACTGATTGGCAGAGCTCAAAATGTGTTAGGTCACTGGATGATTCCCTGTTCTGCTCATCCCCTCTGGGGCACCTGGCACTGGCCACTGTCGGCAGACAGGACACGGGGCTGGATGGACCTTTGCTCTGACCCAGCCTGGCCGTTCTTATGTTCAGCCCATGTGGAAAGATGGGGACAAATGGGAGAGGCCAAAAGAGATCAACAAAACGGTCAAAGGTTTGGAGAACCTGCCCCGCGAGGAAGGGTTAAAACCTGGGCCCGTTTAGTCTGGGGAAAAGCAGCCCGAGCGGGGAGCCGAGACCGGCTTTGGCGGGGCCAGGGCTGGTGGGGATCAGCGGTTCTCCGGGGCCAGGACAGGAAGTAACGGGCTGAGCCTGCCGCAAGGGGAGAAACGTTTTAACGCGAAGGGAGCTGAGCTCCAGACCAGGCATTCAGGGAGGCGGTGGGGTCCCCGTCGTTGGCGGTTTTTAAGACCAGGTTTAGCCAAACCCCTGTCCAGGCTGGGATCTGTCAAGGCGTGTTCACCAGGAGTGCCAAGGAGGGAGGGGGCTGGATTTGACAACCTCTCAAGGGCCCTTCCAGCCCCCCATTTCTACAGTGCTATGACCCCCCCACCCCCCAGTCTAGGCAGACATTGGAGCAGAGCGGGAGGGGGCAGCCGAAAGCCAGGGGTCTGAGCGGGCGGGGGCATGGGGTCTGGGGTCTGTAACAGAGTCCGGCAGCCCTGTGCTGCGCGGGGGGCCAGGTGGGGCGCAGGCTTGGTCGGAGCAGCCCGTTGGCAGTTGGAGGAGAAGAGGGCCGAGGCCTGGCTGGGGGGGTCGTAGCTCCAGGCCCCGGGCAGGCCACCCCCCACTCCAGCGCTGGCGTGTGCTTGCTGCCCGGGGGACCTGCAGTGTGTGCTGCGGACAGCGCCCAGTGAGTACGCCGGCGGCAGGGGGCAGAGCGGAGGTCACTGCGGGAGCCAGTCTTACCCACTGGGCTCTTTTCACATGACCAGCCCGAGCTGTGGGGCCGGCTGGGCTCACGCGACGGCACAGAGCGGCACAGTCAGTCCCGGCGTGGCTACGGACTCGCTGCGGCACTCAGGGACAGAGCCACTGTCTGCTCCTTTCCCCAAGCTCAGCGTAAGGTTCCCAGACTGAGCTGTGGGGCACGCGCCAGGCGCTGCTGACCCCACAGGCTGTAAAGGGCTGGGCTCACCCGTGGGGCTGGGCACACCGCGCTCCCCGCATTTCCCTTTGGACATGAGATCGGCGCCTGCAGGCTGCGTTTGCCACTCAGACAGTTTCTATCTCCTAGGAGCTTCCTAGGGTGACCAGATGTCCCGATTTTATAGGGGCAGACAGTCCTGAGAGTTGGGGCTTTGTCTTATACAGGTGCCTATTACCCCCCACCCCGTCCCGACCTTTCACACTTGCTGTCTGGTCACTCGAGAGCTTCCTGGCGCTAGCCCAGAAATGTTATGAACCCGGCCCTGGCAGGGGCTGTCCGTTGTTTTCTCCTGACCGACGTTAACCACGGAGTCGAGTTTCCAGATTTCAAATGCCTGCAGAGCTGCTTTATGGGACATTAAGTTCTCCAGTGTCAGACTTGGGGAGCTGCCAGCTCTCCTGGGAACCCCCTCATCACCGTAGCAACCTCGGGTGAGAAGCTGGAGTCTCAGGCCCCAGCTCACTGCCCCGGGGACCCCTCGCTCCCCCTATCGGCTGCACCTCATCAGCCAGCCCCCCCTGGCATTCCTGGCCGTGGCAGATCCAGTTACCGATGGGCTCCCATGGGTGAGCGGCGGAGAAACGCAGACGTTGCTCTGTGATGTGATAAATCACAGAGGGGGAAGTTTCCAGCGGTTGCGCTGGACTCCGGCCAGACGCTGACCTCATTAGCCGGGATGAGATCATGGCAGGCCGGCCCCGTGTGTCACACACCATTAGTTTGATCGTTATCGGGGCACCCAGCGCGTCCAGGAGCCCTTCGCTGCACGTAGACCTTTCGCTCCTGGCTCCGTGGGCAGTCGGGCTCTCCCACGGCAGCGCGAGGGCCGGGCCCCTGCTGGCATTTCTGCCAATATCGCTGAGACCGGCTGGCTCGGGCCTAGGGCCTGCAAGCGCATCGGAAAGCGTTCGCTGCTGTCCCTCGCCGGGCACCGGGGGCCAAACCGCATCACTTGTCACGGGCTGGGGGCTTCAGCCGGCCCAGTGCTGACACGTGCTAGCCACAGAAGCAGCACAAGTCGTCACCAGCAGCCCAGGCATGACTGTCCCAGGCAGCTCCTCCCCATTACGGGACGATCACCGGAACGGCGGTTGGATTTCGCTGGTGGACGCAGGTCAGGGGCCCGTGTACTGGGAGGGAGCCTGGGGGAGGTCCTGGCCTGGCTGGGTCAGCACATGGATGGCTGACGGCGCTGGTGCTTTTCCCTGACGAAGCCCAGAACCTGGGCTGGGGGGAGCGCTGGGATCTGGGTCCAAGCCCTGAGAGCAGAGCTGCCTGTCTGAACACTCACCTGGCCCCACCCCGTTGTCCCCAAGCACCTCACAGTGCGTAATGTGTTTATCCTCCCCCGCCAGGGGGCAGCGCTATTACCCCCTGGGGAGGGGGCACACGGGGAGTCTGGGGAACTGTCTCCCAAGTCCTAGGTTGGTGCTTTAACCACTGGCTCATCCTTCCTGGCTGCCGCCACATCCACCACAAGGAAACAGAGCCGGCAGCTTGCTGGGAAATTGCCGAGCAAGGTGCCTCTGCCCTAACACACAGACACCCCCTCACCTGCCTGCCAGGGGGGACCCCAACACGGCCAGGAGAAAAGGCTTGTAACACTGAAACCCTCCTGGCATCAGCACAAACATGACAGGTCTCGAGTCGGCCTGCGAGGCCCCTCCTGACCGTGTCCCCCCCACGTGCCAGTGTCCCACGCCAGCACTTCCACTGGCCCTGCTGGGTAAAGGGAGCACCGGAGATCCTGGAGCCTGGCAGGGGAGGAGTTAACAAGACTCCCCACTCACTCAGAAGGGAACAGCATCAGTTGCCCCCTCAAAGGGAGCGGTGAAGGACCTCGCTGGAGACGCAGCGTGAAAGCTAGGGCTGGCCAAAGCGCAGTCCATGGGCACTTTTCAGCCGAGAGACATGAACCGCAGAGATTGTTCCATCCTCATCCCCGTGGCCAGGCTGCACGGCTTGGTCCTGAAGTCCTTTGTGCACCACGAGCTGGGGCTGGTGGCCCCGTGGCCAGCCCATCGACTCTTCTGTCGGCTCAGAAGCAATGTTGGGGGAACCGGAAGAGCCGTCTCTCTGACAGACACATGCATGGAGCAGGGAGCTGCCAGGGTGCCTTGCGATGGAAACCACGAGGGGCTAGATGGTCCCATTGCGAGGGAATCTCCTTTCCCAGCGTGTATCTGACATACTGATCCGCACAGAAGACATGAGGGACCCTGTCCGCTGCAGCTTTACATACAACACCCTTGTAACCAGGAGGCCAGAGCTTCGTCTGCTGTAGAGACAGCAATGGAGCCACGCCTATTTTTTCCAGCTGGGAATTTGGCCCTGGCTCTCCTGACAATGTCTTGAATCTTTTTTTTTTAAAAACAATCAGGATTGGAGGCTTTTCTGCTTCCCTGCTGGGGACCCGAAGGAGAGCTGCTGCAAAGCCCCAGCAGGCCCGCGCCAGCCCCTCTGCACAGGGCTGAATTTCACCCAAAGCACCGTCAAATGCACCAGGCGGAACACACCGGAAGAACAGAGAAAAGAAGGTTTCCCCCAATAGTGGCTTCCCGCCGCAGTGCTCGGGTGTTAGGTGTAACGGGTCAGCCCAGAAGAAACATGATCCACACGTTCATGGGGCCCCTGTGAAGTGTCACTAGAGATACAAGGCC
>NW_020691725.1:0-2060 GCF_002925995.2 Terrapene triunguis
CAGCGTGTGGCTCCCTGACACGGACCCTGGACAGCGGCATCGGCACCTTCCCTCCCCCCGACTACTGCAGTGGGGCTCCCAGTAAAAACCTCCCCAAGCTGAAACCCAGCCTGGACCCGCTGCCCAGCCTCGCCCCGGGGCGGCCCCCCGGCGGCCCCAGAGTCCCCCGCAAGGCCCGCACACTGGAGAGGGAGGTGCCCAGCGCGGAGGACGTTCTGGCACCCGGCAAGCACCAAAGCATGCCCACGTTCCACGGAGTGCTGGCCAGCGTGGAGCCACCCCCGAGCCTCCGCGGCCGCGGAGTCTGCCCCGAAGGTCTGGACCCAGGCGAGCCGTGGGGTGGGGAGGGGGCTTACGCGGGGCCCAGCGAGCTGGGGGCGTGGGGGGACACACGCTCGCACCAGTAATGCTAATGGGGACCCACACTGGTTCCAGACACCCTGCTGGGACCTCCGGCCCCGCTGTTCACTCCTGGCTGCTCCAGGAAACGCCCTCGCCAGGCGACTCGCTCCCACCGATCTCCCTGCCCATGTGTCCCCCGCACCGCCTGGGCCGGACCCTGCCCATTTCCCCTCTACCGGAGGGTTTAACCCCCCACCCCGCCCTGCGCTGAGCTGCCCACCAGGGGCTGGGGGTGCTAGGACAGGCCTGGAGCGACCCCAACCCTCCCCCAGTCCCCCTGTCCACGTTTGCAGCCATCGAGCCCTTCACTTGGGGATGGGTGAGGGATGGGGGGGGTCGTCCTCTGCTAACTTCCCACTGCCTCCCTCCTGGCGCCAGACCCCCACCTGGAACCCGGCCGAGCGCGGCGAGTGCAGCAGAGCAAGAACTGGACCTTCCCCAACTCCAAGGCCTGCGGCGGCTCCGCGGACCCCTTCCTGTGCACGGCCCGGGACCTGGAGGGGCTGCACGGGCTGGCCGGGGTAAGGACCCCCCCCGGGGCAGGGCGCTGGGAGCGGTAGTCCGAGGGTTGGTCGGCGCGGGCAGCCCTGGGCAGGCTGCTGGGAGCTGCGGGCACGGAGGGCCGGGCGGAGGGGCTGGCTGCTGGGGGCCGGGGTGGTGGAGGCACTTGCAGAGAGAACCTGGGCTGGGCTGCCAGGAGGAGCCGCGGATGTTCCCAGTGCCCTCACCCCCCCACGCCAGGCCCTAGGCCAGCCCCCGGAGCACTGGCACCCAGCCGAGCCCTGTTCGCCCTCCCCCCTTCCCCACCCCCCAATGCCCGTCGGACGGGGCGGGGTCCGGGTCCATTCCCAGCCCCATTGCTGCCTGGTCCCGGGTTTGTGAGACCCAGTGTGGAAACCTCCCTGCCGCAGGGCAGAGCGGGCTGGGCTGCCATGGGGGGCGGGGGGGCGGGCTGGGCTGGGCTGCAATGGGGCGGGGGGGGGCTGGACTGTGATGGGGGGTGGGGAATGGGGGGGCTGGGCTGCCATGGAGGGGGCATTGGGCTGCCATAGAGGGCGGGGGTGGGCTGGGCTGCCATGGGAGGGGAGATGGGGGGCTGGACTGCGATGGGGGCGAGAAGGGGGGCTGGGCTGCCATGGGGGGGAGGGGTGGGGGTCTGGGCTGCGATGGGAGGTGGGGAGAGGGGCTGGGCTGCCATGGGGGGGAGGAGTGGGGGCTGGGCTGTGATGGGAGGCGGGGAGAGGGGCTGGGCTGCCATGGGGGGCTGGCTTGGTGTGTTCATTGAGCTGCGCAGGGCTGGACGTGGCCAGGGCGCCCTGTGACCTCGTGCAGTGGCGCTGGGCGGTGCAGGGGGCGCCCAGCCACAGGCAGTATTTGGCCTCGATCCCGTCGGCGTCGGCGCCATGGGGGACGGAATTTCACTCCTGCTCCTCTCCTGAGAAAGGATCCAAAAGAAACTCACTGTGGGAGGCCCCTTGGCCCCACTGAGATGCAGCCACTTCTGGGGTGGAGGCGGCAGCAGCTGGCAGGGACGAGGGCTGGGGATTGGGCTCTTGGGCACGCTGCCCTGGGAGCAGCAGGGTCTGTGTGGAGCAGGTGGCAGCTTGGCACACGTGCAGGGAGCTGCAGGGCCGTTTGGCGGCCAGCCAGGATTAACC
>NW_020691726.1:0-2643 GCF_002925995.2 Terrapene triunguis
GCGAACCTCTCGTCAGCCTCAGCCTCCTCCTCCTCCTCCCGGGAGAGGGGCCCGGCAGGCGAGGCGGGGGGCTGCCCAGCCCCACTCTGCAGCTCAGCCTCCAGCTCCCGCAGCTCCCGCGAGAAGCTCTCGATGCTCAGGCTGGAGCCGTTGGGCTCGCTGGGCGCCCGGGCCAGCAGCTCGTCGATCAGGGAGTCCACGGACGGCTGCTCCCAGGCCAGGGCCGGGGCGGTGGGGGAGCCGTTCTCCGCCTGGGCCTTGAGCCCCCTCTGCTCCCGCTCCGAGCCGGCGGAGGGGGGGCCCCGGCGCACCTTCTTCACCACCACGTCCCCGTCCGGCCTGCTGGGCCGGCTCGGCTCCGCCCCGGGGGCCCCGTTCAGGAGAGGGGCCGAGTCCTCGACGTCGGGCATGGGGGGGCCGGCGCTGGGCTCACTGCTGCTGGGGGCCCCGGCCGGCCCCCCGCCCTCCTCTGGCAGGCCCCTCTTCTTAGTGCGCGGGGAGGCGGGGCCGGGGGGACCGGCGGGGCCGGCGCTCGGCCGCTCCCCATCATAGGGGGCTGACCAGATGCGGCAGGCCAGCACGCACTGCTCCACACTGAGCTGAGCGTCCCGCAGGTACTCCAGGTAGTTCCCATCCAGCTCCGCCACCTCTTCCCACCGGGCCGGGCGGTGGGAGGGGCTCCCGGTGGGCGTGGCCAGGCCGGGCGAGCGGGGCGCCGGGCTCCCCGCCTCCGAGCTGCAGCTCTGCTGGCGCATGAAGAAGGCGAGGCGGGAGGGCGTGGAGGGCTTGGGCACGGTGACCACGAAAGAGGTGTCCACAGTGGGGCTCCCATGGGCTGCGAGGAGAGAGCCGAGAGGGAGCGTTACCGCAGGCCTGGTCCCTGCCCCAGAGCGCCCCAGCCCCGGGGGGGGGGGGGGAATGGAGACCTGCCCACGGAGCTCACCGCTGGGTACCCCGAGCAGCCCCCCCATCTCCCAGGTGGGCACCTCCCGCCGGCCTGACTCCTGCGGGCCAGCCCCCAACAGCCACCGCTTGGACACCCCCAGAGACCACACCAAGGGCCCCCTTCCCCGCGGGCACCAGGGGCCGGCCCACCTTTGGCCCAGGTGGCGTGCTCCTCCCGGTCGGGCGCGGGCAGGCTCTCGGCCCGGCAGCAGCGCGGGATCAGCGACAGGAACTTGGCGGCCGTCTTGCCGTAGATGTCCAGGTCCTTCACCGCCCGCCTCTGGCTCAGCATGACGTGGCTGCAGGGGATCAGGTACCTGGGGGCAGTGGAGCAGCCCGGTCACACCAGGACGTCCCACCAGGGCTCGCCCAGGCCCCGCTCTCAGCCCATTGGGGGGCAGGCGCCCGCTGTTCCCGGGCTGTGTGAGCAGCCAGAGCAGAGCCATGCCAGGAGCGGGCGCTAGGGGGCGGTGTGCTCCACGCTTCCCCTCCGGGGCCCCACGGGTGACACGCCCCCAGCCCTGTCCCCAGCCTGGAGGGGCTCGGGGCTCCTGCAGGAGCTTGGGGGGCTCTCCAGGGCCCCCAGCCTCAGCCAGCTCCAGGCCCTGCTCAGATGGCCACTGCCCCCTGCGCCACTGGGATCTGGCTGTGCCTGCTGCACATCCCCGGGACACGTCGCCCACCAGCCCTGGGGCAGCTCCTCCCCGCTCCTGCCAGCCCCAGCCCCACGCCAGCCCCTTGGTGCTCCAGGCCTGGGCAGGGGAAGGCGCACCCTGACAGCCGGGCCGGCTAGCGAGGGGGGCCCGGGGCCTTTTCGCTTTGGGAGGAAGCAGCCGGGGCCAGGATCTGCTCCGGCAGCCCTCGGGGCCCAACACGGGTCAGCCAGGAGCCATGGCGCGGCTGGAGAGCCTCCGCTCTAGGCCCTCCCTGGCAAACAGGGAAAGAGAGGCAGAGCGGGGCAGGGCTCCCGGCTGGAAGGCAGGACGCAGCCGCCGGCTCACCTGAGCACCAGCTGCAGCATCACGTCCTCGCAGTTCAGGTTCAGCAGCGTGCGGAAGAGACTCAGAGACACCATGCAGAGCTGGGGGGAGAGAGGGAGGGGTTAGGCGGGCAGGGCCCCATGGCAGGCACTAGGAGGCCCAGGCTGGCTCCTGGCGCTTGCCAGCACTAGCAGCGGGGCAGCACCGTGGCCAGCTCCGGCCCCTCGGCAAGTCCCCCGGGGGAGCTGAGCACTTGGGGGGACAGGCCCCTGGAACCCCGAACCAGGGAGCTGGGGGAAGGGCAGGGCCCATCCCCAGGAGCTGAGGTAAGCTGCGAGCCTCTACCCGGGAGCTGGGGGCCCATCCCGGGGAGCTGGGGGGAGGGTGGGGGCCCGTCCCCAGGAGCTGGAGGGAGCTGGGGGGCCCATCTCCGGGAGCTGAGAGGTGCTGGGGACCCGTCCTTGGGAGCTGGGAACCTGTCCCTGGGAGCTGGGGCCCATACGCGGGAGCTGGGGGCCGTACCCGGGAGTTGGCGGCGATGCGGGCGACGAGCGTGTCGAGGATGGTGCTGTTGTCGTGCCGGTGCAGCAGGATGAAGCGCAGGAAGGTTTGGAGCAGGGCCGGGTCACTGACGCTGCGCAGGAACAGCTCCAGGTACGCCGTGCTGGCCATCAGCTCCTCCACCGCCGTCTGCGGGACAGCCGCTCAGCCGCACTGC
>NW_020691727.1:0-14953 GCF_002925995.2 Terrapene triunguis
TGGGTCCTGGGGGAGCCTGGCTGGGCCCCTGGCTGAGCTGCTGGAGTGATTGCTTGGGCTTCTGGTGTGCCTGCCCTGGTTCCTGGAGTGCCTGCCCGGGCTGCTGGCTGGACCGCTGGCATGCCTGCCCTGGTCCCGGCCTGCATCCCTGGAGTACCAGGTCTGCTGCTGGGAGAGCCAGACTGGCTCCCTGGAGCCCCTGCCCAGGTTGCAGAGGGTTTTCTGGCTTGGGTGTCCATAACTGAAGCTGGAGAGGGCTGGCTTAGGCTGGGATCCACAGACTGGGCTTCCTGGAAACCAATGGAATGGGAGCAATTTACTGATGGGCCCTAGTTCAAAGCAAAGGGGTGGGGGGAAAGCTGGGATATTCAAAACCACCCTCTTCTATTTCTGCACTTCAACTGGAAGTAACGCTACCATCATATCAGACAGGCCTATTTGGACAGAATGGGCAATGGGACAGGACGTGCCCCCAAACCGGCCTTTATATTGAAAGGAAGCAGCAATCACAAAACGCCCTCTGAAGACCTTGCTGGTCGCTGAACCAATTCCACTAGTGGCCAAGTGTTTCCTAGGAGCCTGCTTTCTACAGGAGTCTCTGGGATGGGGTTCCTAGCAGATATCTGACCCTCCCTCTCAATTGTGTACACTTGCCCCTGTCAGTCACACCCTTCCCCACCATGGGAAAATCACCAGCTACTTCCCACATTCCCTTCCCAGCGGGTATTACAGTTACTCTGTCTGCCAAAACGCCCTCCAGAGGAACAACAAGCATTGTGTATGCATGAAAATCACATGAGCCAGAACTGAAACTCTGGACTGAAGCACTCTTGAGCTAAAATGTGTGAGGCTGAGGTGGGGGGAGGAGTTGGTATCAGGATCCTGAGCATAATTCTGTAGGGGGGTCCCCAGGCCAAACCAGAACCCCAGGTCCACCCTCAGACTCTCAGGAGCTGGAAATCCACATCCAACTCTAGATCTGGTGGCTAAGGCCTATCCCATTCTGAGAAGGTCTGATCAGCTTTATCACCTCCTCATAGCACCAATACATTCCAGGGACTGTCTTTGGAATGATTGATTCTGGGAATTAGCCGTCACATTCAAATGAAATGTCATTCTGTGGTAAGGAAAGAAATTATTTCTTTTGGAAACTATGCCACCTGCATGCGTCCGTATGGGGTAACTTTATAGAGTTTCTGACACAGAACAAGAATAGCACACGTTAGGAATATCGTGTGTTGCTTACTATAGAGATTAGCACTGGAACAGAAGCTCTCAATTGATCAATTAACTTCTTGTATTCCTATGGGTTGATTTGCCCTATAGGATATCACCTCCTGTGCCCTGTGAGTGTCTCTATTTTTCTACTCCATACCTACAGAGGGATCTCAGTAGCTAATCTGTGACTCCCATAGAATGGTACAGTCATGATGTGGCCACCTTGTATGATGCTATATGAAGTTAATTGTTTGCCAGGCATGCTATGAGCCACATGCTGCCCCTGAGCGTCCCTCACAGCCTGTTCATGGATGGAGGGGTGAAGTACAAACCCCACCAAGGTGATCACTACAAGTTGAAGTCCCCAGTTAAACCAATCTTCACCCACAAGCCTTCCTGTGCAAACACGCTCACAGGTGCCTCACTTCCACCACAAGCTCCCTTGCACCTCCAGTGAGTACCAATCACAATACACACATGCAGCTATTCTAACCCACTCCCAAGTGCATAACTGTAACTCTGACCGCAGCTAAACTGATCTATTCTCCACAGATGCAAATGCACTGGTAAAGTGTATAATGTGCTATTTGCACATGATGAAGGAGGAGGTCAAAGCGAAGGGGAGGGTGTTTGCATGTGAATTAGAGTAACGGGATGTGTGAATTCTGGGAGAATGGGGATTGAGCCGGAGGGAGAGAAGTGGAGATCTGCTCTGATGAACCTCTTGGAAAAGAGCAGGGTTTAGTCCTACGTGTGTAACGTATCAGTTCTGCTAGCACAATGGCTAGAGCTAGGTATGATACACGGAAACACCGTGTAAGTTCCTCCGCACCTTCCAATGCTCTGCCAAATGCATCTCCATCCTGACCCACAACACCTTGCCTTACTCCACTCTAGCATTCCTCCAGCTTGACCATAAGCTACCAATTGTGTCACGCTGTGGGGCTATTTTCTGAGGCTGGCAGCCATCCCCTGGCAACAGCCACCAAATTCATCTTCACTCAGGACTAGCCTTCTAATCAACCCCTAGAAGACATGGTGACTTCACTGCTATCTAATCATGAAGATTCAGCTAGTGACTTCCCTAGACAGTTAAATGCAACAGGAAGCTGCCCTAGGCCTGCACCGTGGAGACAAGAAAAAGGAAAGAACCAGATCAGTTAGCTCATCTATAAGACATTTTTAACATGCACGGCAAGAAAGGACCAAATTCATGCACTGGGTAAAGCTGATGGTTCAGTGGGGTTACACCAGTGGTTAATTTAGTCCAGTGACCATTGTAAAATTCTGTAATGCATAAGTTCCAAGAATGTGAGGCCTCCAAATGACACAAATAACCCTTCTCATATTGTGCTAGTTAGACACTGCGACAGGGGTGGCGGAGCCTTCCCAAAAGTGGCCCCCTCCGTGGCCCCACTCCTGCCACCCTCTTCCCCCTGAGGCTCCACTCCCCACAAAGCCGGAAGCAGGAGGGTGGCTAGGGACTCAGGGCCCCTCCACCTGCCCATGGTGGGGGGGCCAGAGAGCAGCCCCAGGCCCATGTCCTGGCCCCCCGGACCACTCCACCCAGGGCAGATGGAGGGTCAGCGGCACCCCTCCATTGCCTGGGCTCCCTGGGCCAGGCTCCACTTCTGGCCTGGCTGGGAGGTGGAACCTCAGGGGGACAAAGAGGGACAGGGCTGGGGCCGGTGGTGAAAAGTGGATGGGCAAAAAGTGGGAGGGTCATGGCCCCTTGGCTCCCCTGTTCCGGCGCTCCTGCACTGGGAAGCCCTGGGTAGGAGTCATACAAGAATTTCCAGTGCTCAGGCATGGCCCCTTGGTGTCAGAGAATGGCAATCACAACATGGGGTCAGAGGGCAGGCGGAGGGAAAAGGCCTCGCTGTCTCTTACATCTCCAGTTTCACACAGCTTTGCTCAGAAAAGGCACATTTAGAGAGAAGCCTTGGATGAGAGCCTGATCAAGTGGAACCTTGCATGGCACTGGGGCCTAGAAATGTGAAACGTGACAGAGGTGCAGGCTGATCCCCTAAAGCCAGTTCCGGACATCCTGCCCCAGAGAAGAGCGTATCAGATCGAACACGTTCATGTCAAGCCGCATGAAGGCCGGAAAAGTTCCAGATTCACAAGATCTCCCTCCTTACTATTACGGGGATGTCTCAGCAGAGGTAGAGGAATGGGGCAAACATATTAAGCTTTCCCCTCCCCCCGGCACCCCTAAATGAAGTCACACTCACAGTGGGTGGGCTCTTGCCTTTGCCTGTCACAAGACAGTCCTCCAGAACTTCCCAGCGCACCATGTTATACATTTCTTCGGGGGAAGGATAGAGGTTTATCCTTCGCTCTAGGTTCCTCTGGAAAGAAAGCAAACCAAAACCAAACAGAGATGACTGTACTTCTATGGGGCATGTCTAGGAAGGGACTTCATTCTCTCCTCCATTAACTCTTCAGAGACTAGCAGGCCAGCGATCACCCAAGAAGGTAGCTCAACAGAGAATGTATGTTCCCCAAACTGAGCAGCTGACTTCGTCTTGGACACACCAATAAAAATAGGGGCCCCTTACAGGGACAGCACAGAACCAGCATCAGGAGGAGAAGAGGAACAGTACTATGCATGGTAACCAGTTCAGCATCCTTGGCTCCATGATGGCGCAGACCCTCCCCAGCTGCCCACACCACCACTTCTGCGATCATGGAGTACCAGGGACAGACACCTAAGCCTTCCTAGTGGAGAAGCGGAGGCTCTAACTCCTCCTATAGAAGCACTGGCATTTCCTGCCCCTAAAGAATCGTCTAGCAAGAGAGAAAGCTGGATGGATTGGGGTGTTTCCTGATGCGTCAGGAGGAAGGAGGACACCACAGAAACTCAGGAAGACACTCATGTGCCTTGCCCCTCAATATATGTGTAATTCCTGTTCCTACTGCAGGTGGTTTGGGACACTTAGCGCTGCTTAGGGCCTGACCCTGAGACATGCTGAGCACTGAAGTCACAGGGAGTGAGCTGATCAGCACCTCTCAGGATCATAGGCGCCAACTTCTGCTCCCGCCGGTGGGTGCTTAACCCCTCTCTGCCCACGGCCCCGCCCCGACTCCGCCCTGCCCCGCCCCCTCCCGCCCCACCCCCATTCCAACCCCTTCCCCAAAGTCCCCGCCCCAACTCCACCCCCTCCCTGCCCCTATTCCGACTCCTTCCCCAAATCCCTGCCCCGGCCCCGCCTCCTCCCCTGAGTGCGCCATGTTCCCGCTCCTCCCCCCTCCCTCCCAGAGCAAGCGCTGGGAGGTAGGCGGAGGAGCAGGGACGTGGCGCACTCAGGGGTGGAGGCGAGGCGGGACGGGGAGGGGAGCTTGGCTGCCGGTGGGTGCAGAGCACCCACTAATTTTTCCCCGTGGGTGCTCCAGCCCCGGAGAACCCACGGAGTTGGCGCCTATGCTCAGGATCAGGTCCTTCCTGGTCCAAGTAGCTGAGATCTTGACTCAGAGCAGAAGACCTGGGGGGAAGAAATAACAAAGGAGGAGAAGCTAGGGATTTCAGTGAAGATCAGCATCCAAAAAGGAGGAGTCAAGGAATGAGAATTGGGGCCCCGGGGGGTGCCTTGGCAATTCATATGCAAATCGTTCCTCTCAGAGACGTACCACATCATTATCCAAGTTCTTCTGATCAGCGATGCAGGTCTGCAGTTGATTGCCAATTTCCTGGGTATCTAGTTGTAAATTCTTGCAAGAGAAGAGAGTTTAGTTAATCTCCTACAGTCTGGTGTGTGTGTGTGATTGACTTTTAAAAGGAAGATGGCCAATTTAGACTTCGATCCAAAATGTAGGGGGGGGTTGTGTGAGCACACATGTGCAAACCCACACCCGCACACCCACAATGTGTGTGCGCATTTATATTCCCCCCTCCAATATCTATTTTCCTGTTATTTTTATTTCAAAAGGCAGTGGCATCAGCTTGAAATATAGTCAATTTCAGAAACTGAGTGAAATGCCCTTTGGTCCCCCTGCCAAATTGTAGGTTTACAATGCCATTTTCCTGTCTTTTAAATGTTTTGCTCTCTGCTGTTGCTCTGTGAAAGTCATGCAAGCAAGATGGGAAGAAACTGACTATTTGTTCTTACCGAGCAGGGAAAAGTTTGACTACACAAAATACAAAGTAAACGAACTGAAGGAGTGAGCAAAAAAAAAAAACCACTTTGCTCTAGTCTATTTCAATTCTAGTAATCTTGGGAGTTATTGTTAACTGGAAAGGGTCCAAAAAATTCAGACAGGTATGGAATGCTTAAGTCGATGGTGTGCCTTTAAATATTTCTTCCTCCAGTACTGAAAACTCAACACAAGAACTTTGTGCTAGTGCATCAAACGGGCCACAAACAGAGAGCAAAACTGAGAAGATTATTTTTTGCACTTCACTCACCTTAATTAAGGAGCATATGTTCTGAAAAACAGTTTAAGAACCCAGTCTGACAAAGCCTTCTTCAGGCAACTGAAGGGGCTGATGTGAGCGAATGTTTGCAGAATCGGGCCTCTGATTTGTAAAGATCTTTCAGTTTTGATCATCTAAAGTGGTATTAAAAACCCAGGAAAGGGTGTGATATTTATAAATATGGTTTTCTGTCTTGGTCATATCCCTTTAAGCACAGCATACAAGTAAAACACTTGAAACTAGCTCTGACCTCAGTTCATTGTGTTGTATAAGATGGGGACTGGGGTGGGCACTAATTAAATGGAAAAGGTCACCCTGAAAACCCCTGAAAGCCCAGCACTATGGGTCTGATCCACAGCCCACTGAAGTCAACGGAAAGACCCCCCACGGATCAGTTTCCTACTTACCACAGGAAAGTGGGTTTCTCAAGCCCCACTTGTCGGAGCTGAAGAAGCGAGTGTGTGGAAGAGACTGGAAAGGCAAGAGGGGATGGGCTGGGGAAGCCGAATAGGGAGGGTGTTCCAGTCCTGTGTTGTGGGGGACATTGGGGCTGGGCATCAGTGGCAAAGCAGAGGGGGTTGTGATAAGGGACTAGGTCGGAGAGGTAGGCTGGGCTGGCCCAAGTCACGCAGGGTGGGGTCTGGGCAGGAGCGCCGCCAGCTTTTCTGCCGCCCTAGGTGGCGGAAGGTTCCGCCCCGAAATGCCGCCCCCCACAGAGGCGGCGGAAGGTCCCGCCGCCAAAATACCGCTGCGGTCGCCGCCCCCCAAATTGTAGCGCCCTAGGCGACCACCTAGGTCGCCTAATGGGTTGCGCCGGCCCTGGGTCTGGGTTGCATGCACCTATTCTCTCGGGTAGAGAATGCTTTTGGGGCTGAACACACAAAGTAAAGGCTCAGCCTTGGCATCCACTTAGCTTTTGTTTCCCTGTACTCTAGGAAACGAGATGTTTACTGCTTCCCCACGGCCCCCCTCCCTTCCCCCAAGGCTCACGGGAAAAGGCGGCTTGCCAAGCTGCAAAAAGAATGAGCTCTTGCGGCTGGCTGGATCCTCGGGGGAGCTAGCGTGTTTTGCAAGCGTGCCTGCAGATGGCCACCCTGAGAATCCCTGAAGGTACAAGGAGTAAGCTGGGCACTGCCAAGCTCTGCTGCCTCCCTGTGGGCGGCATCACAAGGTTCAGACTCTCCCCCACCCGGCAACAATCCCTCGGTTGGCAGAGACCTATGGCCGGCACGAGGCAGGTGGGAGTTCCCCCAGGCCTTGCTAGAATGATTTACCTGCTGAGCATTCTCGCTCGCCATTGACACGGAACAATGGTCCCTGTCTTAGTCCTTCAAGGGGCATGGTGGACAGGTTGCCCTGTCCTGGATCCCATGCTGGGCTCCTTTATCTATCTAACTCCTCCAGCAGTTAGCAGGGGATTGGCTCTTCCTCACCCCTTCCCTGCGCTAAATACCCCCTCACATTCCAATGTTCTTTCTCAGCCCCTCTGCCAGTGGGGCTCCTCCTGAGCCCCCGGATGGATTCTAAAGCTGCCCCACCCTGGTGGAACTGGCAGGAGAAGGCAGCAGTGATACAAAGATGAATGCTTCTCTATCCCACCTGCCCCATGGGCACCTGAAGACGGCAACTCCTCACACTCGTGTCACACCCATCAGGAGCTGGCATCAGGCGTGTTTGTCACTTTGCTGGGATCCCTTGTGGGGGTCCCAAGTGCTGAATTTTTACCTCCTGGCTGCAGCATCAGCTCATGTTACCTGAACCAGGCAATTGGCTCTGCTGTTACAGGCCTGGCCGCCCAGCACGGCTTCCCCAGGCCCTGGGAGTACAAACCCCATTCCCTCTGCTCTGGCGCTGGTTAACTCCTGGGCGGAGTGCTCAGGAACAGTAACAAGGCTCTAGGGAAGGGAAGGCCTGAGAGTGCAGGTGAGCCCAGTGCACGACTCCCCGACACGTTACTCCCCAGCCACATCGACTCAACCACGCGGTTGGTGTGCGGGGCCAGCACACAGCTCTGTCTGAATAGCCAGCTCCCCCGTGCCCATGCACAGCTCAGTTCTGACTTGCATCCCGCCCTGCTGTTCCAGGCCTGGGCTCCCCATGAGCCACGCTGCTGATGGACTTCAGCCCCAGCATCCCCTGCTATTCCCTTCCTAGCTCTGCCAATGCATCTCGGTCCCAGCAAGCAGATCCAATGCCTTCTGCCGTCCCTGGCCAGCTTAGCTATCGGCTGTTTTTGCACTGTCCTCTGGCAGCATCTCCTGCTCCTTCCCCTTGTCCCATGCCACAGACACCGCGTGGGCATTTTAATTGAGGAGGCCAATGTACAAGCAAAATGAGATATTTTACATGGTGAACTATGGATTCTCCCCCGTCCTCTCTTCCCAGAGCAACCCCTTGCCTGCCCTTTCCTGGTATTAGAGTAATAGGGGGCAGACCGAAGGATACAAGCTGGTCTTCAGTGCAATTCCCACAGGAGAGGAAAGGTCAGCCAGTCCCCTCTGTCTGCTCTGACCAGCATTACCACAGACAGACAGAGAGGGAGGGAGAGGAGACATTCTCCCCTACATGTGCAGCGGGGGAACAGTGTGTTCTTATCGGACACTGACATTAGAGCATGCTGATCTGCTGCACCTAAGCCAGGCACAGCCCTGGCCCCAAGCAGCTTGCACTCAAAGTTACCCCCAAAACACAGCAGGGGTGGGGAATACCAGCTCATAAAGGCCCGGGGAGTAGTGAGAAGAGAAATCAAGGGGACGGGACCGGGAGAGAGGTCTCATTCTCTTTGCTGCCCTCACTCAAGCGGTAACTCCCCTTGGGGTTGAGTGCTGCTTGTGGCAGGTGGGAGAGCCCCGCTGTGGGTGCATGGCACAAGGTAGCCCATGTGGTGGGGGGTGGAGGACAGGGAGGGCTCAGTGCATACAGCAAGAGGGACTAGGGGATGTCGCTGCCTCAGGGGTGGAAGGAGAAGGCTTGGCACTCCCCTCACCAGGGAGTGTGACCAGGCCGGCTCTGCTCTGTGGGCAAGGGCCGCACTCACCAAGTCAAGTTTCTCCTTGATGTTTTCGAGGCCCTCGTTCATATGGAAATTAGCCGTCTTCACGCCATTGACCTCATTCAGCAGATCCTGGAACAGAGCCATGGCCTGGAACAGACAGGGGAGCGAATTTAGGGCCACAAGAACACCTGGTACGCCCCAATGAGGATACTCGGAGGGGCAGCGGGGCCTAGCAAATCGGACAAGGGGCAGGGAGCGATCATTCCCAGCTCTGCCACTGACTGGCTGTGTGACCTGCGGCAGGGCACTCCCCTGTCTGTCTGTTTCCTTAGCTTTATCATTAGCAGGGAGAATAAAACCCACCTATCTGGCTGAGGGAGGGGCCAGGAGATGGACCCTGTTAGGCGAGCTCCAGCTGCCAATGGAGTGTGGACGGTGCCGAGGGGCTTGCCAGGGAGCCAGCTTAAACAGGTGGGAGCTAGGGCCATAAGCTTCCAGGACAGAACAACACAGCAGCTCCACCCCAGAGCATCCTTCCCAACCGGGAGCTGGACACAGGGAGGGGCTCAGCAGAGCTTCTCCTTTTACTCCCCAAGTAAATAACAGCTTATAATGAATAAATTAATTAAGCCTGGCAGCGCCACACCTCCAAGCAAACCAATGATCTGCTAGATTAACCGGAAGGGTTAAATGAAAGCGCCAGCCTGGCCCTCCTCCCCCCACTCCTCCCGTCAGCGCATTTCCAGACACGGGGTAAATATCATTGCATTGGGTACCTAACTGAGTGTGAACAGATCAAGAGCAGACATGCCCTGCGGTCTATGCCAGGACACCGTGATGTGCAAGCATTCACTGTTCATTAGCTTGCTGCCTTCCCATTTTTGCTTGGACTCCGCAGACTTCTCCTTCCAGATTTGGGTACTATACGCTTCTCCCTCTGGTACTGTTGTCCTGCCCACACAATACCCTTATTCTATAGCCTTTGCCACAAAACCTGCCTCTGATTCACAAATACTGGGATCAAAAACTTCCCTGATGCTGTGCTCAACAGCTGGTGCCAAATACCAGAGAGTGGGTTTAACTATTCATTAGCTGGACTTGGCCTTTCACACAAAGCACTTGACCATAGCAGACTCCAGCCAGGGCTCTCACAGTAAACAGGCAATGTCTGCTACAGTAGCTCTATCTCATGGTTAGAGCGGGGGGCCAGGAGATTTGGGGTAGGCCACTGACTCACCAAACGGCTTGCCAAAGGCCACACAATCGCCTTGTGCCTCCGTTTCTTCATCTGTAAAGCGGGGATAGTGATATTTATCTACAACCGCGAGACAATGATGTTCGGAAAGCGCTTTGAGATCAGCTGGAAGCTGCTGGGGACATTGCAAAGTATAAAAGCAGACTGTGCTAAGCTGCTTGCAGCTGGAAGCTGTTCTCGGCATAAGATATGCCAAGTTACATGAGTTGCCCTCACCTCACCACCTCTGACGCGGATAATAAATGACCCAGGCCACAGGGTTGTTGGCACTGTCCCGCTTTCCCCCTGCCAGTGGACTGGATGCTCGCCTCTCCTTGGAGCTCCAGCATTAGAGGGTTGTTCCCTTTGAATCCCATTAATCAAGGCTCTCAGCTGTGCAGATCTTTAGTAGAACATTGATCAGGGATCAACCACTCCGCTGGCCATCTTATTAACAAGCAAAGTTCTACAACAACACTGTGCATCCACATAGCATTGCTCAGTGCGGTGTCTCCCAGTGATTTACAAACAGCCTCGTCTCATCCCTGACAAGCGCAGAGGATATTATCCTTCATTTTACAGATGGGCAAAATGAAGCACCGAGAGGGTCAAGTGACTTGCTTAAGGTCACATGATGACTCCGTGGCAGAATCAGGAATGGAACCCAGGTGTCCTGACACATGTTCTAACTATTAGAGCCCCCTGTCTCCCAATTAATGCTGAGCACTTCTGAAGATTAACATGGCCAGGTATTAGATACACACTGTCACGGAGTGTGGGGGAGTCAGGGCCCTGCACCCCTCTTCCTGGGATTCACCGTGACTCTCAGCCAGCCAGTAAAACAGAAGGTTTATAGGACAATAGGAACGCAGTCTAAAACAGAGCTTGTAGGTACAACCAGGACCCCTCAGTCAAGTCATTCTGGGGGGCAGGGAGCTTAGACCCCAGCCTTGGGGTTCCCCGCGTTCCACCACCCAGCACAAAACTGAAACTAAAAACTCCTCCAGCAGCTCTCTCCCCTCTCCCCCCAGCTCCTCCTCTCCTTTGTCCAGTCTCCCGGCCAGAAGGTGTCACTTCTCCCAACCCCCGTCCTGGCTCAGGTTACAGCTCAGGTATCTTCCTTCAAGGGAAGTCCCCCATCCCCAATGTAACTCCCCTGCAACATTCCCAGGTCAAATCCACCCCGCTCCCTGTTGCGTCACACACACCTATGACAAAAACGATGATTAAACAACAGGAGCAACTGGAGAGTTACATTCACTAGGGCTGGAGGGAGATCCACTTACTCAAAGTGGTGAGCAGTTACCCACGTGGGTAGCCAATTCACCCCAGGCAGAGCCAGCACAAAAATGATGCATCCTTTGCAGTCCCACTTAAACTCTCAAAATAAAACGTAAGTTGTGCATAGGTCTTGTGCTGGGTCCGCTGCACGGGATTGAGTTCCACCCTATTGTATGGGGCTTACAAACTGGCCTCACAACACCTGGAAATTCCAATCTCTTGACCAGAAAATTTGTTTTCTTTTATCTTGGGGTTCTGTGCGGTCACCCGTCAGCAGCTCACACTGATCATCACACTGATGTTTTATTTCCATTAACTCGGCACAAGTAAGATCAATCCACAAAACCATTTAAAAAAAAGAAAAAGTCAGGCCCAGTCCTACAAGGTGCTAAGCAGTCTCAATTCTCGTTGGCTTCACCGCGGATGCTCACTCAGCAACCAGCTGCAGGCTCTCTGTGCCTCACAGAATGGGGCCCTTATTTCCTAGCTGAAATGCTGCTCTCGGATCAAACTAGCGGCAACCCTGGTTTACGCTCAGATGGCTTAAGGTGTCAGCGCTGTACTCAAACTGATGGGGAACGTCGATGCTCTCACAAATATTAGATCACTCAGGAGATGAATTGGAAACCAGAGCCCAGCTCCCACAGATCACAATGGGGATGCTTTGGTTTTTTATTTAACATGACCCTCCCGAGGCAGCACTGACGAATAATTAAACATTTACAGCCTGCCATATTGGATTGCAATAACTGTGCTACATGAGCCTGGGCGCTGATTTAATGCTCTGAGAAGGAGCTGTGTATCAGCCACAGAAAAGGCTCATTATCTCGTCAAAGCAGTTCCTTTTTCCTCCCAATATGCTACACGAAGGGATGAATAATTCAGCTGGGACTTGCTTTAATCTTGTGGTTCAACTCTTCCCCTATCACCGCTGCTATTGCTCCTGCTTTGGAGGCATTCTTTGGGCATGGCTTTTCCTTTCACCACATTTGATCACTGTCCTAAAGACAGCCAGCTAGCTCCGGAAGCATGGCTCACTAGGCTCTGCTGGGTAAGCACAAGATCCATGCTGCCTGGCCTCCATGACAAGGTCTGCTCCCCATGCTGGTCTAGAGCAGACAGTCCCCGCTGCCGCTTCTCAGACTGTCAATTTCAGCCAACCATTCTGTCAGCAAACTCTGCTGATAAGTAGGGGCGGCATTCTCCTCCCCATGCCGCACGAGGCCTATGCATCACCTACGTCCTCAACATAAGTGATGCTAGTCCCGCTGCACAAAGGGCCAGTTGCCTCCTCAGAGCACATTCATAACTTTCTCCATCAGGGAACGGCTGCTGTGTTTAGATCACACAAACAGATGGCAGGGAACAGAGAGGGAGGTTCACCTGTCACAATGTGTTACCCTTGCAGACACGCTATCTGCACCAGGAGCTCCCTCTTTGTGGCAAACGCTCACAGCTCTGCAAAACAGGCAGAACCTAGGATATTAATGTGCCCCCCTCTGTCCCCACCAGCCCATGGTGTCACACCATCTTCACCTATGCCAGAGCTTTGTTTAGACCTGCCAATGCCACAGCCCAGTTTCAGTGTAGGGCTTGGAAGAGTCCCAATTTTGTGGAATGGTCCTAGGCATAACATGGGACTGTGAGGCCAAGGGCCATCAGGTGCATCAATCTGGTTCCTAGGCAGAACCAGCCGAGCACAGAACAGGGAGGGCCCTGTTGACCTACTCTGGGATGAGACCTAGCAACCAGGTCCTCCCCCTCCCAAGCACTCTGTACAGGAGAAAGGAAGGGAAAATCCATCGTCCAGTCACAGGTGGAGAAAAGGAGAAGGGATGGGGGCGGGGGGGCATGGAATGTAGGGACTGCAATAATAACCTTGTTGAGCTCCCTGCAAGCCCTAAATCCTACCCTGACTCATGCTGCCTGAATTCTGGACTGTGATGGGAGCTGGAAGGGCAGAGCACCTCCAATCTACAATAGTCAGTAGTATCTTGCTGAATGTGCAAGACAGAAGCAGAAGGATAACCAGCACCTGATCCTGTGAGATGCGGAAAGCCATGGGAAATGAGGGCACACAGCACCTTTGTCCATCTTTTGTCAATATCTGTTTAACTCGGATGCATGAGAAATACCTGGGGGAACAAGAGGTCTCTGCTAAAGAGTCAAACCCTTAAACCCTTCGATGAAGGACTTAGAAAGGTCATAATCCACGCTGAGGCCCTCCAATGAATCCTCTCGCAAAAGCACGGACTTAAACATGTTTGAGATTTCTAAGAGGACGGCAAGCAGAAAAACTCACACATT
The DNA here is from genome assembly GCF_002925995.2 of Terrapene triunguis. Lineage (NCBI taxonomy): Eukaryota > Metazoa > Chordata > Testudines > Emydidae > Terrapene > Terrapene triunguis. Next base: position 13,450 of record NW_020691727.1, read on the forward strand.
TTCACCCTCCTCCCCAACCCTTCAGATCTTCTTTATCCATACTAAGGAAGCAAAGCAAGCCCAATGCCCCCAATCACCCTCCCGCATTTGAATATTACCTCCCTTTCATCACCACTCCACATACATTTAATTATCACTTGGCCAACCCTACACATTTAGCTCTATACATCTTCCTTCTGAGTCAGCTCCTCCAGGCCACGGGGCAGTTTTTTGTTCTTCTCCTGTCATAACCATACAGCTAGGGGTAGCATAAAATCCCTCCTTTACCTGTAAGGGGTTAAGAAGCTCAAATAACCTGGTTGGCACCTGACCAAAAGGACCAATAAGGGAAGAAGATACTTTCAAATCTGTGGAGGAAGGTTTTGTTTGTGGTCTCTTTGTTGTTCTCTCTCGGACAGAGAGGGAACAGGCCTGGAAAAAAACATCTCCTAAAACCTTACCTTAAATAAGCATCTAAGGTTACAAAAATTGTAAGTAAAGCAAGAAAATGCGTTAGATTATCTTTTGTTTTAACTTGTGAATTTCCCCTATGCTCAGAGGGAGGTTTATTCCTGTTTTTTGTAACTCTAAAGTTGAGCCTAGAGGGGAATCCTCTGTGTTTTAAATCTTTTTATTACCCTGTAAAAATTACCTTCCATCCTGATTTTACAAAGGTGCTTCTTTTACTTTTTTCTTTATAATAAAGTTCTTCTTTTAAGAACCTGATTGGTTTTTAAAGTCCTAGAAACCCAAGGGTCTGGTCTGTGCTCACTTGGTTAACCTATTGGTTGGTATATTATTCTCAAGCCTCCCCAGGAAAGGGGGTGAAGGGACATGGGGGGATATTTGGGGGAAATAGGAACTCCAAGTGGTCCTTTTCCTGAATCTTGGCCTAAATCACCTGGTGGTGGCAGCAGTACCGTCCAAGGACAAGGAAAGGATTTGTGCCTTGGGGAAGTTTTTAACCCAAGCTGGTAGAAATAAGCTTAGGGGTCTTTCATGCGGGTCCCCACATCTGTACCCCAGAGTTCAGAGTGGGGAGGGAACCCTGACATCTCCCAATTCCCCCTAGTTTGTAACTGTCCTTCTGGTACTAAGGAACCCAAAGTGACCCCACTATCCCAGATGTGGTTGTGCTACTGCTGCCTAGGGAGGGAATATTACACCGCCCTGTTCCATGACACCTTTGTCCTTTCTATGGTCACATCATACTGATTGGTCCAGGCTGCACTGCCAGTGCATCCCATGAGTTGGAATGTGGAGAGGCTGCTCTAAGAAGAACAAGTTATTCCTTGTGCCCCCAAAAGAGCCTACTTTTCTCCCCTCTTTTTACTCCCCCCATCCCGATTTTCGATTGCAGTACAGACGCTCCCCCTCCAGTGGGGAAAATCCCCAGGGCTTTCCCCTAATGAACCTATGCAACATGCTGGTATCCTTGATCTTAGAACAGAACCACAGGTCCCTCTGGCACACCACTTCAGCTCCTTAGCCAGCCTCCCGCCTCCCGGAATGGCAAGAATTAACT
>NW_020691728.1:0-1055 GCF_002925995.2 Terrapene triunguis
CCAGTTACTCTTAAGGCGAATACACAGGCTGGGGAAGGGGCTGGCTTGGCAGGCTGAGGGCTCTGATCCCAGTGGGGAGAACTTCCCTGCCCTGGGGCCTCCCTGGCGCCTGACCCTCCACCTGTACCCTGAGCACTGGCACAGAGACCCCCCCAGCCCCTGGCCTGCAGAGCCCCACTGCGGGCAGAGTGAAGCTGGGTCTCCATGTCCTCCTCCCGCCCCCCCCCCCCCCCCCCTCCTGCAGACCTGGGGGTTATTCACCTGTGCTGCACTATAAGAGACGACAGGTTGATTTCTGGGGGGGCTGTGAGGTGGGCAGGGGTCTCTGGTGCCCCCTATGGGGCTGCAGCCCTGCAGCTCATGGGGTTCCTCTGTGTGTGCCCCTCAGATCTCAGCAAGTCCATGGCGGCGCGGCAGAAACTGGAGGCACAGTTGACTGAGAACAACATTGTCAAGGAGGTGAGTTCACCTGCCCCCCAATTCTGTACTCTCCCTCCCCCCTCGGCTGCCCCTCACCTCCCCTTGTTCTGCTCCCCCACAGGAGCTGGGGCTGCTGGATGCGACCAACACCGTCTACAAGCTGATTGGCCCGGTGCTGGTGAAACAGGACATGGATGAGGCTAAAGCCACTGTCAGCAAGCGGCTGGACTACATTGCTGGGGAGATGTACGTGTGTGGGGGGAAGGGGGGGTTCCTGTGTGGGGGGCTGGCTCCCTGCCCCTCTAGCCCCCAGGCGGGGGCCCTGGCTGGCTCACAGGATGGGGAATGGGCCTTTCCCCAATCCAGCCCCACGGTGGGCAGAGGCCTGAGCTCTGGGCCCTCTTGTTTTCTGGGCTGGGGGGGAGGGTTCTAGGTCCGGCTCACTCTCCCCTTTCCCCTCACAGCAAGCGCTACGAGATGCAGATGCAGGAGTCTGAGAAGAAGGCAGAACAGCAGCGGGAGGTGCTGGCCCGGCTGCAGCAGGAGTATCAGCGAGCCCAGGGCAAGGGGGCCGCCAAGGCATGGGCCGGGGGGGGGGGGGGGGGGGGGGGCTGTATTTAAGTTTTTCACTGTTT
>NW_020691729.1:0-9116 GCF_002925995.2 Terrapene triunguis
GGGTGTGTAGGTTAGATAGCCTAATAAGCCACTTCAGTCTGTTGTCAGGAGCCCTTTATCTAAGGCCTTGTCTACACTGGAAAAGTTTTGCCAGTATAGATATACCAGCATAGCTACATGGCAAATCCACCTAGTGGAGACACAACTTATACTGACAAGAGAGTGCTTTTGCCAGTGTAGTTTATACCAGTTCCCCAAACGGAGTAAGCTGTACTGCCAAAATAACTTTTTTTGTCAGCATAATTGTGTATGTATGAGGGCTTTTGCCACTATAGCTTAGTCAGTCAGGAAGGGGGGGAAATCACACCCCTAACCAATATAGCTATGCCAGCAAAACTTTAAGTGCAGACCAGGCTTAAGTATCACCTACCTTCGTAAACAAATTACAAACACCTTCAAAATCTGTTCTTTAGAATCCTGGCCCTTTGAAATTCTAATTGTCCTGCAGAAAGTCGATGTCAGGTTACAGAAATTGTGTTATTCAATTCACCCTGTAGTGCAGGAGGAATTTGAAAGGTTCCAGGATTGCACCTATATTCAGAGGGCAAGATTCACAGTTGCTGGTGCAAAAGGGGCATGGGGCAGGCATAAAACACTCCCAAGAAATATCCCTAGCACAGACGGCTAATGTGCTGTTCTCAGGCTGTCTCGGTGTCTTAGCAGCTGCAGGCTCAGGGGCCGGCCATTGTGCTGTGGGTGTGGCTAAAGGGGAGGTGGAGCGGGCGCTGGCTCCAGGAGGGAAGGGGATGTGCTGATAGTGGAGGGTGGATCTTGGCTCTTGGAGATTCTGTGCTCCTGCTGTGGCCCATAGGGCTGTCCTAGTCTGTGCTGGGGGCTGATCCAGGCCTTGCAACCGCTGAATAGGATAAGCTCCAATCTCCATTGAAGAGTCTTCCCAAGCCCCCTTGGCACCATCTCTTATTCTCCAACTGTTCACATTTTTCTAAAGCTTTTTCCTAACAGTCAGCCTCCATTTCCCCTCTTACCACTCAATCCCACGATTACTTCTTGTTCTGCTCTTGCTGGCAACTGAGAGTAATTGATCTCAGCCTTATTTAGACTCACGCTTTCTTCCAGATGGACAATACTAATATCTCCCTTCTGCTCAAGCTCTAGTCTAGATAATGAATTCTTCCTTTTCTTCAAAGTTCCTGATTATCATTTGCTAACATTTCTAAGGGGGCGCTGGGTCTCTTGTTCCCTGCATTCATCTGCATGGCTCTCGTTGGTTTCAGATGAGGTTTTTTGTGGGTGTCAAGGGCAAAAGTAAAACCCATGGGAAAGAAGAGCCAAAAGTTACCAACAGTGAGGACTCAGACGGACAAGGGGAGAGTAAAGAGAAAACACAATTTGCCATTCAAACGTTCCTGTTACTTTAAGTTAGAAAATATATTGCTGAACAAACATGTGGAGGCTGCAGTGTATCAGAGCTGAAGGCTTCTAACCTGTGAATAAGAGGGAGCTGAGTCATAGATTCCAAGGCCAGAAGGGACCACTGTGGTCATCTAGTCTGCGCTCCTGTATAGCATAGGCTATAGAACTGCCCCCAAATAATCCCTAGAGCATAGCTTTTAGAAGAACATCCAATCTTGATTAAAGTTGCCAGTGATGGATACAAAGTCTTTGATGAGATCAGCTAGTCTTGCAAAATTTCTGATGGTATCTGAAATGAAACTGGAAAATAGGCCCCTTCACTATTGGATCCTTCCCAGAATGAGGCTTTGGTTCAGGAAATACAGATTCAAACATCTTCCTTCCCCTTACCCTGAAGGGGGTTCAGATTTGAGGTTCTGTTCTGGTTTTGACCCACTCTGCCACAGAAACACTTTAAACCAACTTTAGAGCAGAATTCTCAATCTCTTCCATGGTGGGCCCCCTCACCGAGGGATATGGGAAGGACAGGATGGTCATGACCCTCTAACGAGGGGTTGCATACAAACCCTAGGTTAAAAATCTATATCTTAGAGAGCCAGATGGCAAAGGAATAGAGAAGAGCAGATCATCTTCTTTAATCATAGTCTGTTATGCAATGTTATTCTCTCAAATTGTCTGTATTACCACCTTATTCTGCACTAACCTTGAGCACTAACCTTCTATAGGAGGCAGGGTGAACACCAAAGACTCTGTATTAACTTCCTCTGCGCTCTCAAATTAGAAACCCTTAGATTTGGTACACCCATCAAATAGCTAAAGGACACTCCAAGCAGCATCACACCTGACCTATGAGGGTTGTCCTTCAAGGCACTTCACATCTTTCTACAACAGTGATCCGCATCAGACATTGCTATATACAAGCATGTCTACAACAGTGGCCTACTTCCTAATATATCTGCAGTCATGTTGACAATGCTGGGCTGGATACACAGAAGCTGACTTGAGGAGGTATAAGCCACACTTCCCTGAGCTACCCAGGTGCTGGAAATCGAAGTGGGGGGGGGGAGGGGCGGATGCGGGGTGTGCTGCCATACCCCCTGACTTTAAGTGGAATCCATTATATACAGGGTTTACAGTTTGGTTCAATGCCTCCCAGCACTTCCCACTATAAATATTGTTCCAGCATCCCTGCTACCTAGGCACCTTGTGCTGAAGCAAGGATTCCCCCAGGCAGTGTTCCTACCACGATGCCTTTGGTTTCCCAGCATAGAGAGCAGCTTTAACTCCCAACGGAAGCACCACATTCTCTGAGCAGGCCCCATTCATGGTCAGGACTGGCTATTTTTTGTCTGCCTGCAAAAGAGACTTGGGAATTACTCTATCCTGTTAAACCTAAAACTCGTAAGGAGTGTTTGACAACTGCACTTTCCTCTCCTGTCTGATCTGTCCAAAAATCCATCATGTCCACAAAGGGATTTGTTTAGCAATAGTCCTAGTGTCACATTGTAAATTTTCTTGGGATTCCAAAGTTTGTCCAAGATGGGAATTCAAACAGGAGGGCAATTAAATAAGCTACAGGTTATCAAGGCATTAGGTTTCTATTTGTCCTGGCAAAATGAAAATTATTTTAATAAATTATTGCATGTAACCAATCTATCGCACTTTGAGTTTTGTGACATTTTCATAAAAGATCAACTATTGATTGAATAACTAGCTATCAAACGTTTACGCCTCTGGCAGAAAAGTTAGAAAATAAATGGATTTCAGGATTGCCCTTTCTCCGAGAAAATATAAGATTAACTCTTTCCTTCCTCCTACAATATTGGATAATGACATCCTGAGATATCATGGTACAGGTGTAATAACAATAGCTGTATCCTGGAAATTATGTCTTCTTATTGTGGGAAGTATCGGTAAAGGGACAACACTGTTCACTTGAATTGTTTAAAACTGATAATTTTTTTAAAAATTCCAGGTTCTCACAGAGTGAGCTCTTTCGACAGGATGTGCTGACATTTTTTTAAAATTTCTTAACTTTTTATAACAAGTGGTTCTGCTGATGTTTACAAGGGTCTTTTTGGAAAGGAGAAACTGACCAAGGTGTGAATCCTGCAACTACCTGTATGTGGGCACATCCTTCAGCTTCGCAGAGCCACATTAGAGTCGATGGGTCATTGTCATAACTATAAAGGGAAGGGTGGCAGCTCTCCTGTGTACAGTGCTATGGAATCCCTCCTAGCCAGAGACTCCAAATCCTTTTACCTGTAAAGGGTTAAGAGGCTCGGGTAACCTGGCTGACACCTGACCCGAAGGACCAATAAGGGGGCAAGATACTTTCAAATCTTGGGGGGGGAAAGGCTTTTGGGTGTGCTCTTTGTTTTAAGGGGGGTTCGCTCTTGGGACTGAGAGGGACCAGACATCAATCCAGGTTCTCCCCATCTTTCTAAACAAGTCTCTCCTATTTCAAACTAGTAAGTAAAAGACAGGCAAGGCGTCTTAGATTTACTTTGTTTTCTCAACTTGTAAATGTACCTTTTTACCAGAGTGTGTATCTTTGTTTGCTGTACTTTGAACCTAAGACAGAGGGGGGTCCTCTGAGCTCTTTAAGTTTGATTACCCTGTAAAGCTATTTTCCATACTGATTTTACAGAGATGATTTTTACCTTTTTCTTTAATTAAAAGCCTTCTTTTTTTAGAACCAGATTGATTTCTCCTTGTTTTAAGATCCAAGGGGGTTTGGATCTGTATTCACCAGGAGTTGGTGAAAGGAGGGTGGGAGGAAAGAGGGGGGATGGTTAATTTCTCCTTGTTTTAAGATCCAAGGGGGTTTGGATCTGTGTTCACCAGGGAATTGGTGAAAGGTTTCTCAAGGCTTCCCAGGGAGGGAATTCTTGTGATGGTGGCAGCGGACCAAAGCTAAGCTGGTAGATAAGCTTAGAAGTTTTCATGCAGGCCCCTACATTTGAACCCTAAAGTTCAAAGTGGGGATCCAGCCTTCTTCGCAGAGCCACATTAGAGTCGATGGGTCATATAGGCACAAAGGTGCATATGTGTGCAGTTAGTTGTAGGATCAGGGCCTGAAGAGCTGATCCTCCAAAAACTTGTGCACATGCTTAGCTTTCCACACTGTGCTTCACTTTACACTTGTCGAGTTCAATGGAGCTATGTATGTGCATGTGTGTAAGGCTTTGTAGGGTCAATGCCTCCCTGACTGGATGCAAAGAACTGTCAAATGCACAAAGTAAACAAGCTGGAAAAAAATAGAGAAAATATTTGTCCTTATTAACTTCTTCAGTTAGAGTAATCTTAGGTGTCAGTGTAACGTTTTCAGACAGAAATGTGATTTCCAGTCAAAGTTTTCCCTTTAATAAAGTTTTTTTAAAAAATCTATACTGCAATTCAGCAGGAGAGAGGGATGTTAGGCCCCAATCCTGCAATTCACTGCCTGGATGCAATGAAGATTTCAACATGCCCATGCAGTCACAGCAGTCCTTCAGCACACAAGTTGCAAGACAGGGCCCCTGGCTGGTAGTAAATGGCCTCAAATGTAGCACAATAGGGATTCAAACCTTTTCTTGCTTCCTCCCCCCACATCTATTTCAAGGAAGCTCTGATGCTGAAACATCATCTCAAACCAAATTTTATGTTTATTTTTTATTGAATAAATATCTGGACCCCTGACAAAAGGAACAAGAATGGGGCCTTTTGCTACATGGGGGTAGGTGCAGCCAGAGACTCAGGGCTCCTGCTCTCCGAGCTTTGAAAGGTGCCTGGCTGGAATTACAAAGTCCTATTCTACCATTAAACTTTTCTGAGGGCATAGTCCTCTTTCCCTGCACTAAGCTGAAATCTCTTTTTAGTGCTCTGTACTGCTGACCTCAGTGATAACATGACTAATGGAAAAAGACTAACTCTGTTCTGGCTTGTGTATGTAGGTGTTAGGGCAAATGTTTATCCAATTCCAGCTCATGTGGGGTCACACCCTAAGAGGGGAACATGTCGTGCTGCTGTTCTTGGACCTGAGTTTAGGTGAGGGCTGGGATCTGCCAGCTTCATTGTGAGTGGCGCTGAATGCAACACGCACTCAGGCAGCAGCAGGCTGCTTCCCAGGCTCAGGAGGGGTAACAGGCCTGCCTTTGAATCTCCTCTCAACCAACACCATTAATTTAAATGGGCCAGTCACATAACATCACTTTCTGGATCATAGAATCATAGAATATCAGGGTTGGAAGGGACCTCAGGAGGTCATCTAGTCCAACCCCCTGCTCAAAGCAGGACCAATTCCCAACTAAATCATCCCAGCCAGGGCTTCGTCAAGCCTGACCTTAAAAACCTCTAAGGAAGGAGATTCCACCACCTCCCTAGGTAACCCATTCCAGTGCTTCACCACCCTCCTAGTGAAAAAGTTTTTCCTAATATCCAACCTAAACCTCTCCCACTGCAACTTGAGACCATTACTCCTTGTTCTGTCATCAGGTACCACTGAGAACAGTCTAGATCCATCCTCTTTGGAATCCCCTTTCAGGTAGTTGAAAGCAGCTATCAAATCCCCCCTCATTCTTCTCTTCTGCAGACTAAACAATCCCGGTACAGGTCTGTCGCATCTTACGCTGGGGTTACGTTCCGCAGTCAGCGCGTAAAGCGAAAATCGCGTATAGTCAAAATTACATTGAGTGTAACGGCGGGCGGAATCGCCCGCACTACAGGTACAGTATTAAAATTGTTATTTCTCTCTTTTTTTTTTGTTTTTGCCGACCGCATAAAGCTGAAATCGCGCATGTTAAATGCGCCTAAGATGCGACAGACCTGTATCTTTTACGTTGCTTTTAGGAAGTGGGTCAGAGATAAATAGGGGACTGTTTACTTAGGACCCCTCACCCCACCCTTCCTTCCACAATTATTATTATTATCATCATCATTAATAATAATTAATAATAAGCAGTACTCACCTACATTTGCCAGGGGTATTTCTTGCTGCTTTTGGTAGCACTCAGCATCTCCCAATCTTGTTGTATGGAGAAGAAAAAATAAGGGATTGTTGGCAACCCAAGTCAGAGAGGAGGGTGACTGTGTCCTGTAGTGTTAGGCAATCCTTGGAAAGACTTAGGAAATCATTTGTTTTTAACCAGAGTAAGATAATCCTTTATGAATAATGAGTCTTAGTGTAGTGGGAGGGATAGCTCAGTGGTTTGAGCATTGGCCTGCTAAACCCAGGGTTGTGAGTTCAATCCTTGAGAGGGCCATTTAGGGATTTGGGGCAAAAATCTGTCTGGGGATTGGTCCTGCTTTGAGCAGGGGGTTGGACTAGATGACCTCCTGAGGTCCCTTCCAACCCTGATATTCTATGATTCTTGGATTCAAAGCACTGAGACTTGACATTGAGATACATGGATCGTGTCATGTCTGCACTGCATAAATAGCCATAGAGCACTGGCTAAACTACCTGGGCCAAATTCATCCCTGGTGTAACTCCACTAAGGTCAATGGAAATACATTCAGGAAGAATTAGGCCCCAGCCTCCTGTCCCAGCATGCACTGGACAATCTCCTCTATGGCAGTGTGCTGGTGTAACATATTTTTAGATATGCATCTGAAGAAGTGGGTTGTAGCCCACGAAAGCTTATGCTCTAATAAATTTGTTAGTCTCTAAGGCCTGGTCTACACTAGGCTTTTATGTCGAATTTAGCGCCGTTACATCGAATTAACCCTGCACCCGTCCACACCACGAAGCTATTTAGTTCGACATAGAGCTCTCTTAAATTCGACTTCTGTACTCCTCCCCAACGAGAGGAGTAGCGCTAAATTCGAAATGGCCATATCGAATTAGGCTAGGTGTGGATGGAAATCGACGCTAATAGCTCCGGGAGCTATCCCACAGTGCACCACTCTGTTGACGCTCTGGACAGCAGTCCGAGCTCGGATGCTCTGACCAGCCACACAGGAAAAGCCCCGGGAAAATTTGAATTCCCTTTCCTGTCTGGGCAGTTTGAATCTCATTTCCTGTTTGGACATCGTGGCGAGCTCAGCAGCACTGGCAACGATGCAGAGCTCTCCAGCAGAGGTGACCGTGCAATCCCAGAATAGAAAGAGGGCCCCAGCATGGACTGATCGGGAAGTCTTGGATCTCATCGCTGTGTGGGGCGATGAGTCCGTGCTTTCAGAGCTGCGCTCCAAAAGAAGGAATGCTAAGATCTACGAGAAGATCTCTAAAGCCATGGCAGAGAGAGGATACAGCCGGGATGCAACGCAGTGCCGCGTGAAAATCAAGGAGCTGAGACAAGGCTACCAAAAAACCAAAGAGGCAAACGGACGATCCGGATCCCAGCCCCACACATCCCGTTTCTACGAGGCACTGCATTCCATCCTAGGTGCGGCCGCCACCACTACCCCACCACTGACCGTGGACTCTGAGGATGGGATATTGTCCGCGGCCGGTTCCTCGTCGGACATGTTAGCGGACGGGGAAGATGAAGAAGGAGATGAGGAGGACGAGGCAGTCGACAGCGCTGGCACCGCTGATTTCCCCGACAGCCAGGAGCTCTTCATCACCCTTACCGAGATCCCCTACCAACCGTCCCCAGCCGTTAGCTTCACAGAATCAGGGGAAGGATCAAGCAGTAAGTGCTCTAAACATGTAAACATTTATTTTTAACAGAACGGGAATATTTATAATATTAACAATGGGTTTTTCCTAAAGTGCTTTAAACATGTAAACAATTATCTGCAACAAAACTGGAATATTTACAATAGTAACAAAGGGTTTCTCATGATTTGTCTGCCTTAGGCTCTTCACTATTTAGTCCCAAGTATTTAAAAAAAATTTTACAATGTCCGGTAATTCATGATTCTGCTGCCCAAGACGCTCCACTCTTTAGTCCCAGTGCACCTACGCAAAAATCCGGTCAATATGGCCGGGGATAGACGCGAAATCCTCATAGGAGAACTCCTCGTAGGTCTCATGGAGGTACATTTCCAGCCTGTTCATCAGGTTCCTGGATAGGGCGATCTTATTGGGCCCTCCGTGGTAGGACACGTTTCCCCGCCACGACACAATCAAGTACTCTGGGATCATCGCACGGCAGAGCATAGCGGCATACGGCCCTGGTTTTTGCATGCTTTCCCTAAGCATGTGTTCCTTCTCGCTGTCCGAGATCCTCATGAGGGTGATGTTGCTCATGATGCCCTGCTTTGAATTAGGGAGGGGAATGTTAGTATTGGGACTGCTTTACAGCCACGCGGTGGAGGGAGAGGGGCAGCATACAGGGATCTTTCCCTGGGACAGCCGCGAGGGGGTGGGACAGGGGCAGAGTTCATGCTGTCCTGATTGCTGGCAGCAGAGACTGGCATTGCTTTCAATGTGAAAGGAGGCCAGTGCTACTATTACAGTTTTAAGCAGCCACAAGTCTACGGCTTACCATGATTGCCCGCTACAGAAGTTCAGGTGTCCTGCCCCGCTTCTCAGATAACTGCAAGACCACTGCAAGACCCCAGGCACTGAAGGCGAGGGCGGAAAATTCAACCTTGTCCTGAGTGCGCATGTGAGAGGTGCAGTGCATGGTCTTGTTCACAGAGAAAGACTAGGTTCTTTGTACACAACTTCATTTATCTGTCTCAGGAATTCACTCCCTTTTCCCATTCCCACAGACACATCTGCGACTGTCTCCCAACCCAGCCTGTCAGCACACTCCCAGAGGCTAGCGCAGATTAGGCGGAGGAAGAAGAAGACGCGTGAAGACATGTTC
>NW_020691730.1:0-1607 GCF_002925995.2 Terrapene triunguis
CCCTCCCCCTGCAGCACAGCGCCCCCAGATTTCTGGGATTCTCACCGTCTGTGATGAAGCTCATGGCTGCGATCTGAAAAAGGGGGGAAGAGCTCAGAGACCCCGAGAGGAAACGCGCCCGCCAGGGTCTGTCCGTCCGGGGCCGCGGGCATCCGTCTGTCCGCGGGTCCCCGTCTCCGCGCCCCCTGCCGGCGGGCGCAACCCCCAATTCCTGGCCCCTTCCCCCAGCCCCCCCGCTGCCCACACTCGCTGGCCCCCCTTGGGTCCTGGGCCCCATTCCCCCCCGAGCCAGCCAGTCCCTGCCCTGGGGCCGATGGGAGCCGGCACCCCCCAGAGGGGCCAGGCTCCGGGCCCCATTCCCCGCCCTGCCGGGCTCTCACCTGCCGGGCGGCGGCGTCCCCGGGGTCAGCCGTGCTCACCATGTGCACGTTGGGGGTGGAGGTGGAGCGGTGGCGCTGGAGGGGCTGCCCCCCGCCGGGGGGGTCCGGGAAGCTGAAGGCGTCGGGGTTCAGGCACTGCTGGTGGGAGCTGGTGGAGGGTGTGGGGGGGGGGCACAGGCAGACGAGAGCTGGGTCAGCACCTCCCTTCCCCTCTCTGCACCCAAGGGACAGACCTCCCGGAGTCCCTCGCTCGTGGGCAGGGGGGGCCCAGCCCCTTCCTCCTCCCCTCCTCGACCAATCCCCTCCTCCCCGAATCGGGGGCCGCAGGGTCCCGGCCGCGGTCACCCCCAGAGCTCCCCCGGGATCCCATCAGCCCTTCAGGGTCGCTGCCCCCCAGCCCGTCAACCCACCCCCTTCGCGCCCAGGCATCCAGGTTTCCACGGAAACGCATGACACCAGATTGCTTCCGGCCGCCCCGTTTACACAGCCCCTGCCCCCGGTCGCTCTGGATCGGTGACCCGGCCTCTGTGTCAGTCCCCCCCATCCCCCCACAAGCTTTGTCCCCTCCGGAAACTTCCCGGGGTGGGACTGGGGGGCGCCCGTACCTGGTGGGCTGCGGCGTTAGGGGGGCCAGGCCGGGCCGGGCCGAGGGGGAATCCTGCCCCTGCACATCGGGGTAGGGGTCGTGGCTGTAAATCCTGTGGGGGGGGGGGGGAGAGAGAGAATGTGGGGTTCAGATGCCCCTCACTCCCATCCCGCAGTCCCTGCCAGCCCAGCCCTGCCGGTGCCCCTCACTCCCGACCCACAGCCCCCTGTTCGCCCAGCCCTGGGCTCCCCCATCACACACCCAGTTGTGCTGATGTCTCCCACCATCCCCTTCCCATTAGCACCCCGGACGCCTGGGTCCCCTAGTCCCATGGCAGGCCAGGGAGGGTCCCCGTGGGCCTGCCTCCTTTGGGTACAGGGCATGGGAGGGGCAGGGAGGGCGGGGGGGGGTCACTCACGGGCAGTGGGCTGCGTCCAGGTCCACGCAGATGCTGGGCACACGGCTGCTGCATTGCTGGTGGAATTTGTAGCCGCACGTCTGGCAGCGGAAGCCGTGGAACAGGAACTTGAGGCAGAAGTCGCAGAAGGCCAGGCTGAAAAACGTCTTACGGACCTGGGGGGGACAGACGGAGAGATGGGGGGGTGAGGAGTGACAGACACCATCCAGGGAACAGCCACCAC
>NW_020691731.1:0-7752 GCF_002925995.2 Terrapene triunguis
AGTCCAGTCCCCTGCACTAAGTATTATCTAGACCATCCCTGCTGGGCTGGCTCCAGGCAACAGCGAAGGAAGCAGGTGCCTGGGACGGCCAATAGAAAGGGGTGGCAGTGCGTCTGTTGTCGGGGCGGCACGTCCGGATCAGCGGCGGCGGCACTTCGGCGACGGGTCCTTCACTCGCTGTCTTCCTCTTTGGCAGCACTTCGGCGGCGGCTGGATCGGTTCTTTTTTTTTTTTTTCCCCGCCGCTTGGGGCGGCAAAAAAGCTGGAGCCGGCACTGCATCCCTGACAGGTGTTTGTCCAACCTGCTCTTAAAAATCCCGAATGATGGAGATTCCACAACCTCCCTAGGCAATTTATTCCAGTGCTTAGCCAACCTGACAGTTAGGAAGTTTTTCCTAATGTCCAACCTAAACCGCCCTTGCTGCAATTTAAGCCCATTGCTTCTTGTCCTATCCTCAGAGGTGAAAATTTTTTCTCCCTCCTCCTTGTAACAACCTTTTATGTACTTGAAAACTGTTATCATGGCCCCTCTCAGTCTTCTCTTCTCCAGACTAAACAAACCCAATTTTTTCAATCTTCCCCCATAGGTCATGTTTTCTAGACCTTTAATCATTTTTGTTGCTCTTCTCTGGACTTTCGCCAATTTGTCCAATTTCTCAATTTGAGAAACCTGATTTAAACTTCTTGGAGCAGAGACCTTCTATCTTGTGCAAACCTATTATCAACATTCTAATAATGCATAAAAAATAAAATAAAAAGGAGTTCACACATGCAGGAGAAAGATTATTGATATATTTTCAAGCAATAGAAATTGGGATTTGTTCTGCATTTCTAACTTGCAAGACATTACATCAAAGAAGTAGCAACTACCATGAGAGAAATTCAAAACAATCATGTTGGTGTATGCAAAGATTTTTTTTAAAAAACGCATTATCTTGCTATTAGAAGGATTTATCTCTCTGTCCCTTAATCCTTGCCTAAAAAGTTCAGAAACGAGGCCAGCAGCACAACGAGATTGTGGATTTAGATTACAGCACCATCTTGGCACTGCCTCAATTATTTTAATAGACTAAGTACAACACACTTTCATCATTTACTGTGCGTGGAGGCTTCTGTGTTTTGAACAGAATACTCGTTAAATTACAGAGACAGAGAGAAAAATTATCCCTTTTTTATGACAGGTTATGGACCAGATCCTGTAAAACCTTTATTCATCTGAGTAGCCCTATTGAAATCAATGGAACTACTTGAGTGAGCAAAAGTTTGGGGCATTGAACCCCATATTTGTGCATTTCCTGTTCAAAACAATTCTGCAACAAGCTACATTTTGAATACATCCTTCCAAGCTTTCTACCTGCTGTGTTATATTACAGTAGTGTCCTGAGACTCTGATCAGGATTAGCGCCCCATTGCGCCAGGCGCTGTATCATGTGGAGGGATAGCAAAGTACTGCAATTCCATGCCTCTACATAGGAAAGACAATCAGCAGACCAGGGAAAGATAGTATTTAATTTTGAAATAATAGTTTCCTGTCACCGCAGTTAAACAATTACATTTTCCTCAATGTGACAGGGTGGCTTAAATTGGGCTGGAAAGCCTGGGGCCAAGCCAACCCTGAGAACAGAATGAGCCCCATCTGAAGAGAATCAGACAATTTCCTACAAAGAATAGAAGATGGCTGCAGTGAGACTACAGCGAATGAGAGAGGCTCCTGCAGAGAAGATGGAATTGCTTCAGCTAGGAAGGGCTGGGAGTAGTCTGCTAAGGCAAGGAGGATAGACTTTTGTGTTTAGTTTTGAACTTTAAGCTATTAAAAACAAAACAAACCCCACCCAGACTCCAAGCAGGGCTGTGACTGGAAGAGAGACTCTGAGGATTTTGTTTAACGAACCCTGAAGAAGGGGAAAACGGAGGCACGGCCCTGCAGAGTCAGCCCTGCTTGCATAGGGGTGCTGTGAGGCGGCCACTCACCAGATTGCACAACTGCTCTTCCTCTACCAACATTAACCTAATTGATTTTTAATCCAGCCCTAGCTTCATTCAGTCATGGAACTGCTGTAAGGAGACTGTAAACATGGAACAAGTGACGGAAGTCAGCCCCATTCTGGATATCACCACTGTACTGGGCTCAGGACCGGCTCTAGGCACCAGCAAAGCAGCACGTGCTTGGGGCGGCACAATTCCAGGGGCGGCATTCCGGCCATCCTTTTTTGTTTTTTCTTTTTTGCTTGGGCGGCATTCCGGCCACACCCCCTTTTTTTTTTTTTACTTGGGGCGGCAAAAAACCTAGAGCCAGCCCTGACTGGGCTATGAACACAGATGTAGAAGATGGCTCTTAGACTAGCTGCTATTTCAGTGACTGAGAGGAAGTTTAAACAAAGACCAATAATTTTCTTATTTATAGGAAATGGAAGCATTTCTAAGGAGCTGGAGAGGAGAATCAGGAATTGTTGTTAGTAGTTCGAAGCAACAGAGATGTAAACAAAGCCTAATCATTACATGTTGACTCATATACAGTGCATACTCAGCACGCTTCAGATGTGCCCTGACACTTTTTCCCCCTCTATCTAAATCCTGAAAGGTCACAGGAACACACTGGATGCACGTCTAGTTTACGTTTCGAGCTGGCACCTGGCCTCAGAAAGAGAACAAAAAGGAAGAAAAGTATGTTTCCAACATGTAATCAAGACTTATATCAGAGAGAAATGTGCTATCATCAGTTATTTGCTGCCACTAGATCCTCAGATATGGAACAAAATACATAATTCAATATTATAAACGCTCCAAGAAGCAAGGGATGGTAACAAAGCAATATGCTCCTCATTTTTAGCCTTCAGGCAGAACATCATTTCCATTATAACCTTTCATAAAATGACACATATTTCTTCTTCTTACAAAAGAGGCAATTATATTTTTGACAATAGCTGCTGAATGACTAGGTCATTATAGTAACTACTGGTGTTTGAAAACGGGTATGATATATTCTGTTCTTGGAGGCAACAAGGCACAGTCAGCCCTCGACCAGACTCTGCAAACAATACAGGCCGCTAGATTGTCCTCTTCCATAAGCCTGCAGGAAAAGGGTCACAGTGGGGAAGGGGAGAATTCCAAAGTTCCCCTCCCAAATGTCTCACCCAAATTGTTCTGTTAGGGGAGCAGGGTTTGCTCACTCCAAGACCAACAGGAGTTTTTGGCCCCTAGAACATGAAGATCCGAGGGGACTGGCAGGGAATCAGGGCTACATGCCCTGGCACTAGGGAAGTCCCCTTCCCCCACTGTTTGCAATACTTCAAGATGTTGAGAACCTCCTTTGAGATGCCAGCACCTCCAATTCACACTAAAGTCAATGGTATCTGAGAAGCTGAGGGGCGTCTGCCCACATAGTTCTTTCTGCAGGATTGAGGCCTTAAAATGTAAGCTTTCTGGGGCAGGAACTCTCTTTTTGTTTCTTGTTTGTACAATGCTTAGTTCAATGGGGTCCTGATCCTTGATTGGTGTCACCAGACCAGCAAAATACAAATAATAACAAGAACAAGACTAAGGCCATGTCTACACGTACCGGTAGATCGGCACGGCTGCGCTTTAGTGGGTTGGGAGAGACTTAGCGTTTCTTCACCAATCAACTTGTGTACTCCACCTCCCTGAGACGCGTAAGGGAATTCGGCAGGAGAGCGTCTCCTGTCAAAACAGTGCAGTGTAGACACTGAGGTAAGTGGATCTAACTATGTTGACTTCAGTTACATTATTCACGTAACTGAAGTTGCGTAACTTAGATCAATTTACTGTGGTAGTGCAGACCTAGCCATAATATCAAACTACAGTGGTCACCATAAACACCTTTATAATTTGTCCTTTTGCCTAATTAACTTCACTGTGATAGTCCCCATACTTATAGTAGAGGATATACTGGCATAGTGCACGCATGGTTGTATATAGTAGCATAGTAACAGGATAGGGAATGGCATATGTCACGGACACAGGGTGAGCTGTGCTGTAGAACCCATTATTCCCTCTTGAGGGCACCCCTCTGGGACTGGTTTTGCTACCTTCACCCCTCTCTGGGTGGAATCACACACTCCTACCACTCTTAGACCAGATCTCAGGGCAGCAGCCTCCCTGTTTACCAGCCGTGTTAACAAGACAGGCCCAACTGTGATTGGCACCTGTAAGCCCTTTTGCTCTGGGAGCCTCTGACCGGCAGCTGATTAAAGCGACTCAAAAACAGCTTCTTTAAAACAAATGATTATTTAGTCGCCCAAAGGTGCATAGGAAGAAGGGGGAAAGAATAAAAGAACAAAAGGCATATATGTCTGGGTCTTACCCAGCCTTTATTCTCTCCGTGCAAGTTCTAGGTAAATTCCACCCAGCTCATATCCCCTATTCCTGGCCTGGGAGAGACAGACAGCCCTGCAGCATTCTCGGTGTCTCTGTCAAAGATCCATCTTCACCTGCTGCTACCTGCTTCCTCTCCAGGCCAGGCTCTTTAACCATTTAGTAACTTCTTTGATCCTAGGCTCAGAGCTGGGAAGAATAAACCAAGAATAAAGTCTTGTTGGAGCCAGGCAATTAATTTCCCAATTAATAGTTCCCCCATTGCTTCCCTAAGGACGCTTGGTATTCACTCTGGCGATACCTTATATTTGTCACTGTTTCATTTCCTTCTTGTTTCCCCCTGACAGCCTCCTTTGATTTAGCTCAATGAAGATAGGTAGGCTAGTATCAAGCAGGTACACTGAGCTGCATATGTTATCCATAAAAAAAAATACAGCTATCTCCCTTATTCTCTGCACCATAATAACATTAATAATACACAGATACCAATTCTACAGGTTGTAATGGTGGCCACTGTACGTAAGGATTCTCCAGAACACTTGTTGCAAGTCTCCTCCAATTATTACTCTAAAAAGGTGGTTGGTACTTTTCATAATCCTGTTAGAGTGAAATTGACAGAGTTGGAATTTGAAGGCACATGATAGGTACAGGGCAATGCAAGCGCCCCACCAATGTGCCTTAGGACTAAGCTGGAGGAACCCTCTTTAGGGATGAAAGGTTAATTTTCTCTGCTCAGGTTTCCAAAAAAGGCCTGCTTCTTATTTTCCTTTCTTTTCTTAAATAGACGTGTCCACAGAGAACTGGTCTAAGATTATCAAATCACATCTGTCACTGAACAGCTGGCAGGTGATAATGGTTTTTGGTCTCTACTGATCTGTGCTGGATTCAAAGTGATGACTTAGACGTGAAAGGGTCTATATCGCACTGCCAGTCCCCTGAGTCATGCAGTGCCTAGTGCTCATGGAAAGTTTCTAGTGCTAATACACTATATAGGCAAGTGCCTGCACTCAGAAAAATGTTCTATAGCAAACTTAGTAACTCATTTTTACTTTAAACAACAGTTAACATATTAAATTCATCTGGGAAAGCACAAAAAATTACAAAGCATTTGATCACTAAATATGGTGTCAATTGTCTCACACTTGTTATCAGTTCTCTAACCTTCACATGAAGGTCACAACAAATATTTTCCTCTATAACGTAACCAGGAAGTGTTTGTACTGTATATACTGAGGTAGAATCTTGATGCATAGAGGACTCCGATTAGATATAAATGACACAGATGTTTTTGGAAGGGCTGGATAGATATTGGGTATATTATACTGGTGATATATATTATTTTCATTAAAATGTTAAAAGATCACAGTATTGTGCTCTCAGTATGCTAAGCTATGAAATTTAACACGTAGCAGCAACAGACTTGCTGGTGTCTTCTGTCCGTATACATTACAGTACCCAATTACGTAAATGAGCAAAGACACAGAAACCAAAGCCCGCTCCCTCAGAATTGTATGTAGACCCCAATACTGAATAAACCTATTCATATGCCTAAACGTAAGCACATACCTAGCCTATTGACTTCAGTGGAGCAATGCACATGCTTAGGTTTAAACATTTGTCTAGGTATCTGCAGAATTGGAACCTTAAAATGCATTGCTCTATGTAACCTTGTGAACCTAATGGGCTGTACACAGGCACAAGGATCCATAATAGCATGTTTGATTGCAGGGTTTCATTGTGTTGTACTGTTCAGAATTGGAACAAGATTTTGGAAATGGATTTTAGGACTGAATAAAGCTTTTCCAAATAGTATTCAATAGCTCCTTTCCAAATATTTTGAGTGCTACAGTACTACTACTTACAAACTCCACATAAATATTGGCTCTATATATCAAAAATTCATGACTCAACGGGTAAAGCATGACTCACATCATAATTAGTCCCATCTTTACAGCTTCAGCACTTATGGTGGCCTGGCTGTTTTGAAAATGCAGTTGCTAAGAGCTTCAAAGTTGTTATGATATCAGATCAGAAGTGAATAGCTCTAGTAAATGAATGAAAACCTTCTACTGACCCGTGAAATTAAAATATCAGACTTGTAAACCAAGTAACTCTGCTGTGCACAAATTGATGGCAATTACTCTCACCATAATTATCTTGAAGTTAAAAATCTCTCATTATGCAGAGCCGTTAAGAAACCAGCCCTGCTGCTGTTTTAAATGCAAAACTTCCGTCTTCACTACTAGGGATTACTCATGTGGAAGAGCTGCAGGATTAGGTCCTAAATTAACTTTAGGATTAAAAAAGTAAAACAAAATAAAAAAATCCAGGAGCCCAGTGTCTTAAATTATTTTTTCTTCTCGACATTTTTCATAGCTTCAAGTACACTGATCAAGCTGAAAGTCATCAGCACTTTGAAATTTGATTCTCCACATCACAGCCATATTAGATGTATCATCCAAGGCTAAATGCTAAATAAGAAAGCTGGAATTAAATGACTCCTGCCTGGAACTCCCATTGCCTTCAATGGGAGATTCATTCATGGTGAACCTACAGGATTAGGCCCACAGCCAACTATGGAGGAGAGATGATATCTCATACGTATACACATCAGCCACCTCAGGCTATTTAAATAGATGCTTTTTGTGTTTGTTTAGAAACAAACAAATCATTACTCCCAAATTCAAGCCCTGAGCCAGCAGTTCATATTCACCTGGTAGTAACTGTAATAGATCTGATTATTATATTCTACATTTATAAAGGGCCCTTTGCTGTGGCAGCTAGAGCACTTCTCCACAGCAGTTAAAAGCAGGCCCGCCTGGGTAGACACAGCAGTTAAGTTACTGCAATGTTTGCCAGGAAGAAAGAAAATGAAAAACTAAACAAAAATCTCAAACTCAAATCAGTCTATCTTGCCCCATAGCTCTTGAAACCAGCCAGCTAGTTCATTTTATTCATGCTCTGCATTTGCATTAGAGCTGGTTGTGAACTTGAGAACCACTGTGTGGGGACGTGAGGGACTGTCTTTTTGTTCTGTGTTTGCACAGCACCTAACGCAATGGGCCTTTGTCCATGACCGGGGCTCCTAATTTGAGCTCAGAACTTGCATGATGAGGATAAGTGGACTGTTACTGCCCGATGTGAACTATTGACACGCCAAAGGGTATATTATTGACTGGAGTTAAGGTTTATGGCAGAAAATTATTGCCCTGCAAATTAACAGCACAACTGGGTTTTCACCATAGTGCTACGTACACAGACACAGCTCTAGGTTACCACACAATGTGCTGTGTGACCATTAGCATGGTGTGGAGGCCAGTGAAGTCTCCTGTCTGTCAGGCTGCAGACTGTCCTGGATTCCATTAAAATCGGCCTGGTTTGCCAGTCATTACATCGCTGGGATACACAAGCTGAAGGCTG
>NW_020691732.1:0-8238 GCF_002925995.2 Terrapene triunguis
AGCCCACGAAAGCTTATGCTCAAATAAATTTGTTAGTCTCTAAGGTGCCACAAGTACTCCTGTTCTTTTTGCAGATATTTAGTACTTTTCAATTCAACTTAAAAAGGAACAAAACAGTTCAGAGGTGCTAGTAATTAAATAATCATGCACTGCCTTGGCTTGGACCAGCAGCAGGAAAACAGTACTGCATTTTCACACGTTAAATTCAGTTTTGAACATCTGTAGTACATCTTATTAAACGTAATACTATGTTCTGTACTAAAATATAAGAGAAGAGCAGTTCAGTACAGGAAACATGGCTCCTGTGAATCATGCTGCAAATCTGTAATTTCTTCTTCCCCCAACACTCTCCGGATCCTTAATTTGGACAGATTTTCATTGTTTAGGGTACAAGTTTAATAGTCAAGTAAGGGCTGGAGGAAAGAAAGAAAGAAAGAGCATAAAATAGATTTAAGAAAGAAATCAGAACAGAAAACGCATTATGGTTTTGCCTCTCTCTACCAATACCGTCATTTGTATGTGGTTTACTTAGAGTTCACTCCTGCTTCCACTGAAGTCAGTGGCAAAAGTGTAAATTGTCCTGAGTGGGAACAGGATACAGCCCTAAGATAAAAACCTGTTTGGAACAGAAACCATCTTCCTAAATACCTTTAAAGGGGCTAGCTGACTTTTGGATTCTCCATCAAATTTAGTTACCGTAATTTAAATTATCCGTATAATATACAAAGGGCCAGATCCTCAGCTGCTGTAAATCAGTATAGTTACATTGAGCTATGTAGATTGATACCAGCTGAAGATGTTGCACACATTTTTTCCCCCTCTTCTAACCTATAGAACAGGAGGGCCTTGCCCAAACCCATCTAAAGCAATGGAAATTCAGTTCAATGCTACTGGCTCAAACCCCCAGTGCTCAAAGGCTGGCTTATGGTTATATATGAAAAAGTACTGTTTTTCTGAGCCCCATTTACTCCACAACTGCAGGACCACCAAATCTGAACAAGAATGGCCTTTCAGCAACATAATGCTCCACAGCATAAGCTATTATTTTTTTAAAAATTAACTGTCAGGGCTAGAAACCTAAAAGCAAAATTTCCAAACATTAACTAAATAGAAACTGAAGAGAACAATCTGTCAAAAGCCTGAAATGACAGCTTCAAGTGCTGTGAATTTTCCCAGTTACTTCAATATTGTGTTGACTCTTGAAATTAAAGACAATATAATATCAGCGTTTTAAACTATTCCACTGTCAAAGCAGTGGGTGAGGTTTAGGCTGGATATTAGGAAAAACTTTTTCACTGGGAGGGTGGTGAAGCACTGGAATGGGTTACCTAGGGAAGTGGTGGAATCTCCTTCCTTAGAGGTTTTTAAGGTCAGGCTTGACAAAGCCCTGGCTGGGATGATTTAGTTGGGAATTGGTCCTGCTTTGAGGAGGGGGTTGGACTAGATGAATTCCTGAGGTCCCTGCCAACCCTGATATTCTATGATTCTATGATTTGAACAGAAATATCCCACTTATGTGCATATTAGGGCTGTCAAGCGATTAAAAAAAATTAATCGTGATTAATTGCACTGTTAAACAATACTAGAATACCATTTATTTAAATATTTGTGGATGTTTTCTACATTTTCAAATATATTGATTTCAATTACAACACAGAATACAAAGCGTACAGTGCTCAGTTTATATTTATCTTTGATTACAAGTATTTGCACTGTAAATACAGAAAAGAAATAGTATTCTTCAATTTACCTAACACAAGTACTGTAATGCAATCTCTTTATCATGAAAGTTGAACTTACAAATGTAGAATTATGTACCAAAAAACCTGCATTCAAAAATAAAACAATGTAAAATTTTAGAGCCTGCAAGTCCACTCAGTCCTACTTCTTGTTCAGCCAATCGCTCAGACAAACAAGTTTGTTTACATTTGCAGGAGATAATGCTGCCCACTTCTTGTTTACAATGTCACCTGAAAGTAAGAACAGGCATTCTCATGGCAGTGTTGTAGCTGGCGTCGCAAAATACTTACATGCCAGATTTGCTAAAGATTCACATGTCCCTTCATGCTCCAACCACCATTCTAGAAGACATGCATCCATGCTGATGATGGGTTCTGCTTGATAACAATCTAAACCCGTGCGGACTGAATGCATGTTCATTTTCATTATCTGAGTCAGATGCCACCAGCAGAAGCTTGATTTTCTTTTTTGGTGGTTCGGGTTCTGTAGTTTCCGCATCCGAGTGTTGCTCTTTTAAGACATCTGAAATCATTCTCCACACCTCGTCCCTCTCAGATTTTGGAAGGGACTTCAGATTCTTAAACCTTGGGTTGAGTGCTGTAGCTATCTTTAGAAATCTCACATTGCGTTTTGTCAAATCTGCTGTGAAAGTGTTCTTAAAACGAACATGTGCTGGGTCATCATCCGAGTCTGCTATAACATGAAATATATGGCAGAATGCATGTAAAACTGAACAGGAGACATACAATTCTCCCCCAAGGAGTTCAATTACAAATTTAATTAACACTTTTTTTTTTTTAAATGAGCATCATTAGCATGGAAACATGTCCTCTGGAATGGTGGACGAAGCATGAAGGGACATACTAATGTTTAGCATATCTGGCATGTAAATACCTTGTGATGCAGGCTACAACAGTGCCATACGAAGGCCTGTTCTCGCTTTCAGGTGACATTGTAAATAAGCAATCAGCAGTATCTCCTGTAAATGTAAACAAACTTGTTTATCTTAGCAACTGGCTGAACAAGAAGTAGGACTGAGTGGATTTGTAGGCTCTAAAGTTTTACATTGTTTTGTTTTTGAGTGCAGTTATGTAATAAAAAAAAATCTACATTTGTAAGTTACACTTTCACGATAAAGAGATTGCACTACAGTACTTGTATGAGGTGAACTGGAAAATACTATTTCTTTTGTTTATCATTTTTACAGTGTAAATATTTGTAATCAAAAATAATATGAAGTGAGCACTGTATACTTTGTATTCTGTGTTGTAATAGAAATCAATATATTTGAAAATATAGAAAAACATCCATAAATATTTAATAAATTTCATAAGTTTAACAGTGCAATTAATCGTTCTGTAGCTACTTTTAGAAATCTCACATTGGTACCTCCTTTGTGTTTTGTCAAATCTGCAGTGAAAGTGTTCTTAAAATGAACAATGTGTGCTGGGTCATCATCCAATACTGCTATAACAGAAAATAAATGGCAGAATGCGGGTAAAACAGAGGAGGAGGCATACAATTCTGCCCCAAGGAGTTCAGTCAGAAATGTAATTAACACTTATTTTTTTAAATGAGCGTCATCAGCATGGATGCATGTCCTCTGGAATGGTGGCCGAAGCATGAAGGGGCATACTAATGTTTAGCATATCTGGCATGTAAAATATCTTGCAATGCCGGCTACAAAAGTGCCATGCAAATGCCAGTTCTCACTTTCTGGTGACTTTATAAATAAGAAGAGGGCAGCATTATCTTCCTTAAATGTAAACAAACTTGTTCGTCTTAGTGATTGGGTGAACAAGAAGTAGGACTGAGTAGGCTCCGAAGTTTTACATTTTTTTGTTTTTGAATGCAGTCATGTAACAAACAAACCAAAAAAATCTACATTTTTAAGTTGCACTTTCACGACAAAGAGATTGCACTACAGTACCTGTATGAGGTGAATTGAGAAACACTATTTCTTTTATTTATCATTTTTACAGTGCAAATATTTGTAAGCAAAAATAATATACACTTTTATTTCAATTATAACATAGAATCCAATATATATGAAAATGTAGAAAAACATCCAAAATACTTAATACACTTCAATTGGTATTCTATTATTTAACAGTGCAATTAAAACTGCGATGAATCACGATTAATTTTTTTGAGTTAATCGCATGAGTTAACTGCGATTAATCGACAGCCCGAGTGTATATATTACAGTCTTACTGCTTCCCACATCTTCTCAGGTGCCTAAAACCACAATTATTCCCCACCCAGCTCCCAAAGCCTCCAGCCTTCCCTTGATGACTTCTTTAATGGAGATGCACATATCCTCTAAAAACCCCTGTGATACATTGAAAATTAAAAATGTGGGGTCAGAGTTAATTCAATTTAATATAAAATTAAATACCACAAGGAATACTGCATTGATAGTGTTCACTTTCATATTGAATTCATTAAAAACTTCCAATTCTTAATTTATATGAAGCTGCCACATTAGTTCCAGCCTGCAGCACTGGAGTGCCTCAGAATCCAGATCCCTTGCTGCAGAATTTAAGAAAGCAAGTAAACACAGCCTTGTCTATGAGCTACTCTACAACTTCTATAATGTAACTGCAACTGAAGGTTTTCATTTCTGGAAACAGCCAATAACTTGTAAGACAATTATGAGCCATTTTGCATCATTGTAAGCTTCTCTGCATCAGTTTTACATCACACCGTGGTACAAAACTGACAAAAGGTGGCATAAGAATGCAAGAATTGTTTTAAATTTCGCCAGCTAATTTTAAGAACGGACAAGAATCCAGCACAAATCCCAGCAGGTGTTTTGCTGGGAAGTCAGCTTTAATGAAGAACTTGGATGTTCTAATTACAACCCATAGCACGTCATTTCCTCTGCATTAAATCCCCAAATTAGACGCTTAGCTAAGTAACAGGTTTGTTTTTTAAAGCCTCTTCTTTCAACAATTGCACATACATAAATATTTCCAATGAATTTCTAAACGTAGGAGACTTTCAACAATATTCTATTACCAGCTTCTGAGCCTTCTGAAACAACCACACCAGAACAAGTCTAGTGTTCACATGTTTGCAGAATAATTTTTTAATGGGAGGAATAGAATCAAGATTCTCATAGAAATAAACACTCAAACGACATCATTACAGCAGATTAAATAAGCATTTAGGAATCAGCAAACCATTTCCATCCATCTAGCTGTACAACCTGTGTTAGCATGTCGACTGAAGACCAAGGACCAAAATGTCCCCTCACATAGACATCGGTGGGTTGCAGAGGATGGAGATATGGGCCAAATTTTGCCCACAGAGCATGAATATACTTGCAATTCAAATTGGGCCTAAATAACTACATTAAAATTGAGTGACATTTTATCTGAAACTAAATACACCCTCCCACCCTTTTGCCTCACCTCTAGTAACAATGAGCATGACAATAATGGCTGGTAGCTAGGTTAGTCTACATACAGTAGAGGGGTCCATTAGTAATCACTGGCTCTAGCTATGCAGACCATTGCTACTGAGTTACTGTATAATGATTTAAAACTGAATACATGCAGCAGAAAAGAAATGTCTCTCAATTATGGTTTGTCTAAGGGTATGTCCATCCTGCAATAAAAGACCTACAAGACAGCCGCGGCTGCCCCGCATCAGCTGTCTTGGGCTTGGGCTGTGGGACTATATCATTGCAGAATAAACGTTCATGCTTGGGCTGGAGTCCAGGCTCAGGGACTTGCGGGATCTCAGAACCCGGGCTCCAGCCCAAGCCTGAACATCTACACTTCAATTTTATAGCCCCACAGCCTGAGCCCTGCAAGACTGAGTCAGCTGACCTGGGCCAGCCATGGATCTTTTATTACAGTGCAATTATAGTTCAGGGTTAGCTAGCCCCTTAGACCACTTGCGAAGTAACTTCCTGCTCTCCATGTGTCAGTATATAATGCCTGCATCTGTAACTTTCACTCTATGCATCCGAAGAAGTGAGGTTTTTACCCACGAAAGTTTATGCCCAAATAAATCTGTTAGTCTTTAAGGTGCCACCAGACTCCTTGTTGTTTTTGTAGATACAGACTAACACGGCTACCCCCTGATACTTAGCCCCTTAGAGTTTCTCCCACTTCTTCAGAGGGTCCTGGCTGTAGCAGAATGCTGTTATTGCATTGCTCAGGGGTGAGGCAGAATTTTAAAAACTCACACAAGGCTTCCCTAAACCTTGAGCAGTTTGCTCAGCTCCATGAGGCTTCCTGGTGTGGACATGGAGAGTGATTTGGGGATGAGGCCAGCGTATCAACAAGTACACTGATCAGCCATCTGCTCTCATATAGAGGGGCCAGGGGAGAAAGTGAACAGACCATGGAGCAGCTTTGCTGCTGTTCCATGGCCTCAATGGAATCAAATCTATTTATCTATATAATGGCCCCATCATTGTATTATCTGACTGTCTTCAATTTTTTAAAATTAGAAACAATATTTCTCTCTTCCTTCCTACCAACCGTGAACCCCCTACACCATACCTGGCTACTCTGGGTTCCTACAGGTATAAGATTCACAACAGAAGTAGTTCTTATGTTGAAGGATACTGCTATCAGGATAAGGGTTGTTGCACAGAACACACATCACAGTCAAACGATCATCGTTCACTTTTATAGTGCAATGTAGTCAAGTTTACTTTTCCAATGCAGTGTTTAGTAAAGAGGACTAAACTGACCCTACCATGTTTGCTTGTACCCCTGCTCACAAAGTGTATTTTCTCACTTTGACTTTTTCTCAGTAAAAACAATTTTTAAAAAAAGTTATAAATTTAGTACAAGATTAAATTTCATTATATTTCTCCAAGAATGATTCTAGATCATCTTCACTATAGGAAATCTACTGAAAAGCTCAGCCCAAAATGAAAACTATCGTGTTCCACATTGCTATTTTGAAGGCTCCTCTGAACTTCACTTCATGCTGGGCTAGTGCAGTGGTAGGCAACCTGCGGCCCGTCAGGGTAATCCGCTGGCAGGCTGCGAGACAGTTTGTTTACATTGACTGTCTGCAGGCATGGCCACCCGTGGTTCCCAGTAGCCGCGGTTCACCATTCCCGGCCAATGGGAGCTGTGGGAAGCGGCAGCCAGCACGCTACAGGCCCACCACTGGGCTAGTGAGTGTGTCCTGCTGTGTCCCAGGGTGCCCACATGTGAGAATAGATTAATCGATTCCAATGCAAGAAGGAATCATTGTGATCATCTAGTCTGACCTCCTGTATAACACAGCCGATAGCCTTCCCCTCCCCCACCCACCAAATAATTCTGAGAGCATATTTTTACTTATACACTGGAATCAAGTCATCCTTTAACCTTCTCTTTGTTAAGCTAAATAGATTGAACTCCCTGAGTCTAACACTATACGGCAGGTTTTCTAATCCAGGCCTGCACAACTCATAAAGCGGCAAGGGCCATATTACTCCAAAGAAAACAGCTGAGGGCCAACCCCTCTCCCCCCAGCACCGCCGAAACACCAAGCCCCAGCCCCCCCCGAAACACAACCCCACCCCCAGCGCCACCTGCCCCACGGAAACAAACCCTCCTTCCCCAGCGCCGCCTTCTGAAACAGCTGTGGGCTGAAAAGGAAGGTTGGGGGGGGGTGATACTTTATTAAGAATTTTTCAATTAAAGCAAACAATTGTAGGTATGGCACACTCGGAAGGCTCTGACAGTGTGTGGAAACCTGTAGTGTAGAGGGGGAAAAAAATGGTGTGCATAGGGTGACCAGATCACAGCAGTAAAATAGGACCCACCCCTTCCCCCCTCGGCCCCACTATCACACCCCTCTTCACCCCCTAGCCCCTCCGCTGGCTTGCTGCGTCCCTCCTAGTCAGTCCCCCACCCACCACTCGCCTCCTTTTGTTGATGGGCTTTTAACTGGACTCCTCTAAAATTTACAGCTTAACTCTTCAGCTAATGAAGTGATTCAGATTTATGTGCAGTATGTCATAGTTCTCTCTTCTCTAACGCGGGGATGGACATTTGATTTGATCCTGTCCTCACTTTGCCTTTGCACTGTGGGGACAGACTCGGCTGCACAGGTTCCCAAAGTGTGGTGGGATTGAGTCCAGAGAGCTGGATGTGTGCACATGGGGCCAGCTTCTTCTGACTGCGAGATAGAAAGAAGCTAAATATACATTTAAACGTCCTCCTAAGGTGGCTTTTCCATGGAAGCAGTTGCTGCAGTGACGACAGGCACATGAATCCATGAGGCAGTCCCTGCATTAACCAGTTTTCCACACTATAAAAAAGTTGAAGAACCCCTGATCCAAACACCGCAGCCTGTCTGGTCCTGGGATTAGCAGTGATTCCTTCCAGAAACTGTCAAGCCTTAATGACCCAGTTGTCTTTACCACCGTTACTTGAACATTTGGGACCATCGGGGGCATTCTGCCATTTCCGTCTCCCAATTGCCATCCCACCACTGCCCGCCTGCTCGCCTCCTTGCGCACCCACCGCCCCGCCTGGC